>NW_022989828.1:695463-893918 GCF_902827175.1 Gymnodraco acuticeps | reverse complement strand
TAGATTTGTCAGAATACTCTCAATTCAGTAGGCTACTTAAAACGCAAATATATTTTAAAGACTACAATTCCCTAAGAGCCGCAGGAAAAAATAAATAATAACGCGGGATTTATACAGTCGTTGCTCATTTTTGGCAGTCTGCGGTAACTTTTCGGCGGAGTGCGGTAAGTTTTGGCGGACTGTGGTGCATGTCCAGACTCTTCAGAACGTCAACGGGTAAGACATTTATTGTATGAACGTAATATGAGCTAGATAGTAACATTAGTTGTGTTTGCAATCGGTCCATCTTGATACAGACGTTTCATTGAGAAGATTTTCACAGAGAAGGGTTATGTACATTTATGTTACCTGTAAATATAACTTGTTGCTATAGGCTACCCACAAACACTGTACATTTGTACATGCAATATTATAGGCTATACAAGAAATAGCTCTCCTAACACTTGACCAGCACCATATTGCACAACATACACAGTCTAACATTCATGTTTTAAAGTCACTATCAAGAACTAGCTAACTGTGAACTTCATTCTATTGTTGCAGACATGTCGGGGATACGCAATGTCAAGAAATGTGTGGCATGCCAGGGACAAGATTTTTGTTGCATGCAAGAAATGTCCTAAAATGTGGGACCCAACAGCACACAAGGACAGACTGGTTAAAGAAAGAAAAAAGGTTTGCAGCTGAGGAAAAGGAGTGGAAAGAAAGAATAAAGAAAAACTGCACGGCACACATGTCCTAGACTCCAGCTTCAAAATGGTAAGCACAAGTGTAACACAACTTTAAATATTTTAACTTTTACTTACGTTATACCACTGGACCTTTGTTGACTACATACATCTTTAAATAGTCGGAAAGCAGCCCACTGATCGGCCCCCATATTTAGTGTTCATCAATTTAAGGCTTCTTTATTTAGTGTCCTGCTAGAGAAAGAAACACAGGCTAAAATGCTCATAAAACTTATAAGTGACTCAGACTATTGATAATTGAAAGAGTGATATACTTCCTATAATTACGTTCAATCTACAGGTAAATAAAACATACTTCATCATGTTTCTTAGAAGGTCCCATGTCATGCTTTCTGGTTATCACCTGTCCCCTTGTGTGTTATGTAGCTTTTTCTGCATGTAAAAGGTCTGAGAGTCACAAACCTCAAAGTACACACTGTAGCGAGTACAACTCTAACACAGAAAATACCTGTCTGTGCTGCCCCAGAACGCCTCGTTGGACATTTCTCTTTTTCCATTGTTTTCTTCCTGGGTATGGTGACGTGCCCATACCCAAATGGAACAATCCGTGGAGCCGTTACGTTACGTCCGCGGAGCCGTTACGTTAAGTCTGCAGATTGGTCCAAATGGACCAATCTGCAGACTTCCTCACACACACTCAATCTTTTCTCAGCTGCAGCTCCGCCGATTTCTCCTCCCTGAGACGACGGGACGCTGCGAGGCTGTGAATCGGTGTTTGAGTACACACACAAACTCCCAGCCAGGCTGCGGGTGTGTGTGTGTGTGTGTGTGTTCGGGCTGGTTTCGGGCTGAGTTTAGCTGTGTCTCGCTGTCTCGCAGAAGGCCACTGGGCTCACAGGGAGGGGGGGGGGCAGGAGCTCCAACAAGCCGTTTTGGACAGAGAGTGAATACACATACTAACAGAGATGCTGTATGAGAAACCAATGTGAGTTTGGAACATTGAACAATATAAATCTATTTTAGTAGACCTCAACAATGGAATTATGATCAGTAGAAATGGCCATGACATGGAACCTTTAAACACATGGATCATATACTTTTCTGATGTGAAATTCAGGCTTTATGACTTGCATTTACTTATTACCATTTCAGTTGGACCGGCTTGCTGCTCTGGGGTATTTTCCACTTTTGCTTTTGGGGAAAAAGAATAAGAATGGCTACACAGCAGATGTCTTCAGTAGCATACAGATGAAGCTGGATGACTGCTTGGAAGAAGATATCAAATCAGTGTATGCGAAAGTATTAAAGTGTGAGTATCTTTTACTGTATTGATGATTTCTTTGAAAGTAATTTAAAATCTGATATTGGAGCTTACATTTTTTTTAAAGTTTATATTCTTTCATGTTTTCATACCGCAGTGCACTTCAGAAGGTTTCAGAATCAAAAAGGAACCATTGAAGATTGTGGGACAGATCTAGGTAAGTGTTGACATTTTTCAACTTGACCTGTTTTGTTGGACAGTTTAGGTGATGGGGAAAATTTGACTTAATGACTATTGTTTCCATGTATTGGAAGCAAGCATTTAGATTAAAGGTAATTTGCTTATTAACCAATGATGCCCTTAATTCAGTAATATAGAGCCTTGAATAAATTGGCATTTGTGTGCGCTTTACAGGAGTCTTGCCCACCACTCCTTCTACTAGTATTATTATTGTGATCTAGATTTGCATTCAACTACATATGACTATTCCACGAGTAGCTATGTGGGGCAGAAGCATGTCTAAATACATTGTAATGCACAGCCATGTGTTTACCTTTAATTTGAGCATTTTTTTCTCCAACAGAAACTGAATTTGTGGTGCTTGATCTCTGTCCTGTGGATGGTACTGATTTGGTCGTGGAGGCTACTGATGTGGTCGAAGAGGGGGATTACAGATCCAATGCAGAGGGACAGGGAGAGCAAGGGTACTTAGTGATATTGGCACTGACACAATGATTTCAAAACCTAATTATTGTAATTATGTTACTATCGTAAAATATGTATGGTCAAATTCAATTTGCTCTTGTGGCTCTGATATGTAGAATCTCAAAGCCATGATGTGGAAGTGGTGAATGGGGGAGAGCCAGCATCAACTTCTGTGGAGGAAGCTGCACAAGGTTTGTAGCGATTCATGTAAATTCAGGGCACTAATATTTGGAATGCATCTTCTTCCACATTTGCTTCAGTATTTAAGCAGTTTTCAAAATCCACTATAATAGCAATATTTCTTAATTGCTGATGACTATCTGTATGCTCCTTTTATGACTGACACAGCATTTATATTGTTGACACTTCAACTGTACTCTAATTGTGCTCTACAAATCTGGGCCCCATATGGTGCAGGTGTCACAGAAGACAAGGAAAGCCTCTCTTTGGGAGGCACAAGGCCAGATCATGGCACAGGGAGCAAGAGGTCAAAGGTGCAGGGTGGAAAAAAATGTAGGTTTTTTTAAATAATTGTCCTGATTTCTCACATATGTTTGGGTAATGTTACTGTCTTATATGACACTGACTAATGATTTTCGACTTGATGAAGATTCGATTGTCGCAGAACATTAAAGGCAGTGAAATAGGGGTAGTGGTGGTCTAATGGATAGTGGGGTGAAGATCGGAAGGTTGTGAGTTCAAATCCCGCCTGGAAAACCACCACTAGTGTGCCCTTGAGTAAGGCACTTAGCCCTTAGTTACTTCACAAGAAAAATGGCTCGACATTAAGGACTGCCCGATGGCCCGGGGCCATCTGGTATTTAGCTCGGGCAATGAAGCCTCACCTGCTGGTTGCCCGATCGGGCAATCTATTATGCCAGTATCATGCAGCTGGCGGATCAGTAATGAGTGACCCGACAGTAAAACTAAACATATCTATAACTAGTTCAGGTAGTTTGAGAGGTAATTAAAATAGCTACGTGTGATATTCTAACCTGAAGTGTGTTTTGTTCCGCTCACCGCTGCATGTGATCATGCAGAGCTGCGTGTCGACTCGTCAGCAGCAGCTGATATCTCTCTCCCGTCAGATTAGACTTCACTCGCGTTTATGTCCATATCGATCAGATCCAGCTAGTTCTAGCTAATGATATGACTACCTGCTTATTAAAAGACACCTAAACAATAAGTGTTGCTATGCAACCGGGTGAGGCCACAAAGTATAGCTCAGCATTATGCATTTGTTTCCATGCCCACCGGAACCCCGAGGCATTACCAACAGATCAACGCACAATCAACCCACACAGGAAATCTCTTTCTCCACATTAAGTGTTAGACATTAGAATTGACTCTTCTTGTCTGTCACATACTCTTCTTGTCTGTCACATACTCTTCTTGTCTGTCACATAAGTGGCGCAACTGAAGCGGTATTGGGCTAAAGGGACATTATTTTGACCGAAGATATTTAGATTTGCCGGCTAATGGGAACTCTGACGTCGCCATTTTGTGTGCTTCGCGGATGCGCTCGGCTCCTCTCGACTGCTGCTCGGTCAGCTTCCGGATGAGAAGGCATTCGTTCGACCAACTTACAGTAGATAACATTACAAACATTTTTAACAGGGGCCATAATAGTGTAAATAATGTTTGTTTTGGCAGTTACAACTAAATCAGAAGTCGCGTTAACCGAATATTTTCCGTCTATGACCGATTTTTTTTTAACAATGACGGACAAATCTGAAAGCAGTCCGTCATTTTGACGGATTAGAACAAACTCGAAACAGCTCCAAAGTTTCCCCGCAGCGAGGCTCCGGTGTTATGCATGCCCTCTAAAAAGGAAATCATACCGTTTCCAAACCTAACTGTGCTGTACAAATCATTGAAATGTCTGTGAGTTTTGGCTTTACGCTGTGCACGCTCCCGCGAGGTGCAGCAGCCATGCATAACACGGTGCATGTGAACTGTCCCCCCCTCGTCAGAGTTGTGTAAAGGCCGACGGGTAATTCTGGATTTTGACGGAAGTTTTACGATCCTGTCCGTCAAAATGACGGGCAGCAAAAAAGTCTAGCGCAACCTCTTAACTGAATGTAATGTTTTCTACTTTTTTACATCTGATGAAGGCATTTGCCTTCATCAGATGGAAAGTGTCTTGACCAACAACTTAAGTATTTCTTATAGCTGCAGGGCATGCAAGTGAGCAAACACAAACAAGAACAAACAAACAAGTGAAATGAAGAATACAATTGAAATTGTACAATATAATATTGTGGTGGTTCATCTTATAATTCAGTCTAGAGAATGCACCAGACAGCATCTAAGACCTGCAAAAATCTAAATTTTCTAGGGGGAGGCTCCCCCAAACCCTTCGTGCCATTTCATCCACCCGTATTTTTCAGGGAAATCTCTATTGGGCTCAGGGCCATCTGTAAATTAGCTTAGATGGCCCACAGGGCCATCTCCCAAAATCCTTAATGTCATGCACTGGGGAGAATGTCCCTGTAATTGTTGGTCATTGTAAGTCGCTTTGGATAAAAGCGTCAGCTAAATGAAATGTAATGAAATGAAATGACACCACTATTCACCATAAGTCTTGCCAGTGTTAGTTAGTTGACAGTGTGCATTAGGATGTGGCTTTATCTCCTACATGCCTGTCTGTCTGCCTAGGTATATTAAATAATACGTTGTTAAAATCCACTGAGATATTTTGCTTTTACATTTCTAACTCTAGATTTACATTTAATCAATGATACAGCACACACTTTTTACACTTACCCTACAAAACCTTGCTCTCTCAGGTGTAGCTGTCTCAAAAAACCCTGAAACCCTGACTCTGGGAGACTTCAACACGGATGGGAGCATGAGCTCAAAGAGACGAGGCAAAAGAAAACCTCAAAATACAGGTATGTTTTGAGAATCAATTTAATTTTAATTTAACCTGAATTAAAAATATATTTGTTAAACATTTTATAATTTAACTATGCATTTATTAAACCAACACGGGTTGAGAAAGGTGGTTTAATATTTGTATATTTTTTAAAACAAAAACATGCACATAAATGATCTATCTCCATGTTCTTTGAAAGACATTGTGTCTTCTCAAAAGTGTAGTCTGACTGTGAGAACTCTTTATAATGCAGTGTAATATAGAATGTGAATTATTACAAAACCTTTTTGTAATAATTATGTGGAGTTGGATATTTACCATGTGTGTTACACATATAATTGTGAAAGTGGAAAAATTGTCTTGCAAACCAGAATCAGAAATATTTGATTGGGTTACATTACAGTTGCTCCCTTTTACAATAAATACATAAATATAGAAACATAGAAAAGTTACAAGAAACATAGGAAATAAGAATTAAGTATGTGAGAATGTGGGCATTGTACTACAATATATGGCAACAAATAACAACAATACATATGGAAAAATACAGATAAGAAATATGTATATTGTAAATATATAATAGTGTAATAATAATAATAATGCTGAAAACGGGATTCCTGAGGGATTTAAATGCCAGACCCGAAAATAAACCCATTCATTCATTCATAGCTAAGGTGTGTTACACTGACACTACAATTCCCTGTATAAAATGACATTAAAACAAAGGATGTCTTAAACAAGTCATGTGTTTAACCATTTCACTTACAATAATGACAAACTATCACCATTTTGTATTTACATAGGTAAAGAATGAGAAGAATGCTCCGACAGATCCACTACAGGGTCGTTTCTTTTTTCTAAAGTCATACGACGGACAGAAGACCAAGTAAGTTTCAGCTAACAGCTCTTTATGATATCATTTATAATCTCACATAATCTTGAATTTAATGTTAGATTTGACAAAAGCTCTTTGGAAAGTGCAAGGAATAAGTTGGTCTGAATACATTCACTTTTAACCCTTCTGGAAACTCATCACCTGGTGAAACCTCAGGTGGTCACTTTTGAACCCCTGGAATAATATCTTATTATAATAATATCTGGATCTTGTGTTCCTATAGCCCTTTACTGATGCTCCACACAACTGATGTCATAACATGTTTATTTTAAATATGCATGTGTTCATTTTAGAGTGCATTCTTATAGAACTGACTAGTATAATAGAGTTAGAAAATACAGGAAATTAACAAAAGGAACTAATTGCCACTTGATGTCAATATTTCAACATTGGCTTTGCTTGGAACAAACAATATAGTTTATCTTATTTGAATAGTACTATGATGTACACAACAATTTGTCCACTGGGCTTGTGGCCTAGGCAAAAGCAATTGCATTCACTATGCTTAAAAACGAATGAATGTATTCAAGTCTTGATAAAAACGAAATTGCCTATATGACTGGTAAGTCAGCATGTACACTGTTACAATTCCGGTTCAGGTACCAAAAGGTTGCCAGTTTTCCTCCAAACAAATTACATATGCTGAAAAAACACATGATGTTAATATGTTTCTGTTTCAGCAGATTGTTCATTTGTACACATTGTGAATGAATGGTGCTGTTGTCAATATATCGCTTTTTAATATCAACATGCATACATTTGATGTAAATGTGTGGTAACTTGTGGCAGTTTTAAAACAACATATCTTGCACTACAGTAGGTCAACAATCACCCATACAATGTGTTGTATTACAGGTACTTCTTCAGTGGCGTCCCTGCAGAGCATGGTAAATATCCAATAATGTTCTACCTACATTTGTGGTGAGAGAAAAACATTGTTAAACAATCAGCATTTCTAACCCAAAATGAATGGTGTTGGACTGGTTACCATTATAGATTTGGCTTCCTTGTATAGGCTTGTCACCTCAACAATGTATAGATGAAGCAGATGTCCAATTTTACAATGGAGCACAGTTTACTTAAGAATACAAAAAAAATGCTTCATCCGAAAAAGCTTTCCAGCGCGCTTCCCTTTACTCTGTATTTCCACTGTTGAAATGCATTTGTTAAAACTCTTAACGATGTAGATTTATTCTTTGCACCAGTAACATGTGGTATGACAGCAATCCAAATAGATGTATTTATAGTTATTCCTTCTGAGATATTTGGATGATGCTGTGCTCTTTTTAAAAAGACAGATTTTCCAAGCCCATTTATTGTGGATGGGCTTGATGTTATTAGGCTGTTAACGCAAAGTAAGAAGATAACATTAGTGTTTTTTTGTATTTGTGTCTTATCCCTTAAACCAGTGGAACACGATGGAAGAATACATGGGAGCCCATCTCAAGCCTTGAATCAGCAACTGAGGTAAATGAATATCTTGAAGAATAAGCCCTCTAGCAATAGGGAAAGTCAGTATTCTGTGTTTAGGGAGCCAGCGGATTCGGAGACAGATCATCAAATATATTAAAGAGTCAAAAGTGTCTCTAAAGTTTGTGATGTCAACGTTTTCAGATCTAATATCTGAACATATAGGTAACATTTTTGGCAATTGTACATACTTACTTACTGTACACACTTACTGTATATATATCAGGTCCAACACTTACAGAACATTAGATGAAGATTTTAGTACTCTTGATATGTTTTTATTTTTTACATTTATGCAAGTTAATGCAATGTTTACCTCAACATTCCTTAATGTTACCTCGAAGGTATTTAAACAATTTAGATTTGTCTAATGTGAAACTTTCCAATGCTGTCAGTACATAAAGACTAAGAACCTGGATACTAACCATGACAATAAATAATGCTTTTATATGCAGGAATGTTTTGATGGACCCCACTGCCCTACAGGAGGAAGACAATGAAGGAGAGGAGGAAGTGTGGGATGCGGAGATCTGTCTCACCCTTGATGACACTGACTCCTCTGATGATGAGAAGCAACATTAGCCTCTTCCACTACACTAGGATGCCGACGTCCTCGGCCGACTTTCCTATCTTGACAGGTTAAAAGGTTAAAGGTTGATGTTCCAGGAAAAAATGTGCATAGTAAAGTGTAATGGTTTGTTTGTTGTTGATGTAAACATTATGACTGAATAAAAGCACACTGTTTGATTATGTATTTGTTTTTATCTTCTGTCAGAATAAGTATTGCTATTGTTTTACATAGTATATCCTTTAACAGCCAGAATTATTTCTCGAAAATGGTGAAGGTTTGTTTAAGAGAAGGCTGTTCCTTTAATGAGAGTTCACATTTATGCTACATTGAAGGGTGGAATTGACTACACATCTTCAGAAACATAATTTGCTTCAGATATAACTCATAGCAATATGTTAACCATTAAAAAAAGCCAACTGCATTAGTTAACAAACACTAGGTGAAGTATTTTCCTTCAGTAATGAAGATGTAATTCCAATGTAGACACACCTGGGGTCGCTGTTCAGACTGTTAGGCTGAGCCATGCATTGTCTGGACCGTAAAAGTGACGAAGAAGACAAAGTGAAGTGACGTACTTCCGGTTGAAAATGAAAAATTATTCCCAGTGCAAAATCAAATCGCTAAATAAAAAGATAAAACACTGGCATGTAATTTACGTTAGAATACATTTAATGGTTTTGAATAAGCCACAGTGCCTTAATGTACCAGCGAAAGAGGCTGTTTGGATGATCATTTAAAAGTGTGTAGTTATGACATGAAACGACTACAAACAATATGGTGGTTATTTACCCATTAAGCAGCATAATAACGGATTTGGTAAACTGAACAGTGAGCCGCCAGCCCGAAAATAAATTTGCTCCAAAATGATATTAACAAATTACTATTATCATTATTATAAGCAAGACAATAAATGGCAAATATATAGAACATAAACGTATTTGAGATACGTTCATAACAAACATTACTGAGAGAAAATAGGTTTCTAGAAGATATGTAGAACTTGAACGTTTTTGAGATACGTTCAAAACAAACGTAACGTGGGAGAAAATACGTTTCTTCCTAAACGTAATTGAGAATGCAGCATGAAACGACTACAAACAATATTGTGATTATTTACCCATTAACCAGCATAATAATGGATTTGGCAAACGTAACAGTGAGCCGCCAGCCCCAAATAAGTTTGCTCTAAAATGATATTAATACATTTCTATTATCATTATTATAAGCAAGACAATAAATGCCAAAGATATGTAGAAAACAAGCGTATTTGAGATACGTTCATAAGAAACGTAACGTGGGAGAAAATATGTTTCTAGAAGATATGTAGAAAATAAACGTATTTGAGATACGTTCATAACGAACGTATCGTGGGAGAAAATACGTTTCTAGAAGATATGTAGAAAATAAACGTATTTGAGATACGTTCATAACAAACGTATCGTGGGAGAAAATACGTTTCTTGCTAAACGTATTTGAGAATGCAGTTTAGTTCTGTGGGAACGTAATTTTTAGGAGACAGGGTTGTGTGGAAACACAGCTATATGAAAGCTTTAGCGCGTTCAATAAGGAAGACCTAACTCGAGTCACTCACACGTCACTCTATGGCTCCCTTCCCCCCTCATTAAATATGAGGGCGTCACGCCTCAGCAGCCAATCGCTGCACATGCTAAATGCCTTAAATACCTGCTCTTCCTCCCTGTCAGTTGTCATTGCAGATGATCACACGCAATGGTAGTTGCAATACAATACTGCTTCTCGTGAGAAAAACCGTAAGAAACAACTAGCTCAAGATGTCCAACTCGGACAATTCGGAACACGAACCTTCTCTGGAAGTCTCCGATCCCGGTTCGGCTCCCCACAGCGGCTTATCAACAGAGGAAGACTTCCTCATCGCCCGGCTCCTGCAGCAGGGCTTTCCCACAGCCCCAGGCCTCACTCTCTCTCAGCGGCGATAGCTCTCGGACCAGGTCTCCAGCGTAGCTCCCCAGTCCGGGGCAGCAGCTCCAGCCAGCTTCCCAGAGAGCAGGACGAGGCCGCAGCCGCGGAGGTAAAAAAGGGCAGGAAGTCGAGCCCTCCAGGATCCCGTCCCCCTCCAAAAAATCCACCCCTTCTCAGGCTCGCCAGTCCGGGAGCGTCACACACCCCTATGGAGAGTAGCGCGGCCGGCTCCCTGCAATCCCTGGCTAGCTCCATGATAGCTATCGATGCTCGCCTCCAGGCTCTGGAAGACTCCGCCACAGGAGCTTCAACTTCCGTTGCACTCAGGTACTAGTTTTAACGAAAACGTTTGCACTCGACCCTTACACAGGGTTGGGTCGTAACTAGGGTTGGGAACCGAAACTCGGTTCCAGATGAGAACCGATAAGAAAATGCCGGGTACCGGGTACCCATACAAAATACACAATTTCGGTTCTGCTTAACGGTTCCTTAACGCGGTAGACCCTGTATTCCAGCGGGTCCGTCTGCACCGCGGTGCTGCGGTGACCCGGTGGAATACAGGGCGGACCTGGAGAATCACAGAACGGCCGGTCGTCAGCGGGCCGTTGACGGCCGGCTCGGTACGCTGACGGCCGGCACCGCCCTTCATTTTTTTAAACGGCATCATATAAATTGCGCTGACAGGCGACAGAGGTCCACAGTTGCCCCGCAGCGATGCTCCCCCCGCCCTCCCGTAGACATTTCACGAGCTCAGTCACTTCATAACACCAAAGATAGGTCGCGGTAAACGCTCTGAAGTGAGGCTCCACTACACTAAAAAAGAAAAGGCAAAGTGTAATGCCTGTTAATAGCTTGCCACAGGCATAGCTCAGTTAAAATAAAGCACAGCTATTGTGCAATACATTTGTATTGCATGTATATTTTTTAGTAACAATTTCAGTTAAAGCTTTTAAGAATAAATATATTTTTGTTATCTAAACGTTTGACCTCTTTATTTTACAATTTTGGAATCGAAACGGGGAATCGATAAGAACCGGAATCGATAAGCAGAACCGGAATCGAAATCGGAATCGATAAATTTCAAACGATACCCATCCCTAGTCGTAACGGAATACATGTAACGGTGTTACGTAATCGAAAAAAAAAAAAAATCAGTACATTCAGCTGGCGTTACATTTGAAAAAACGAGTAATCTGAGTGCAGTTACTTTCGTAAACCTGAAGTGAATACTTATTGGAATTATTGGTGGAAAGTTTCCTCACAATATGTAATATTCATTACCGGCAGAACCGTGTGCACAGCGCTGCAGCGTATCTGCGAGCGAGAGATGCAGCGTGTCCGTGAGGCCCCGCCCCGCACGCAGATGAGAGAGAGAGAGAGAGTTCTCTTTCAAAACATATTGGAAGGTAGAAACGGAGATGTTTAGATAAAACGTGGAAGATAACGTTTATGTAGCATGTATTTATTGTCGAAATGATGACATTCATAACGGGATCAAATCTAACTGAATGGCCTGCTGCTGCCGAATGCATGGGGCAAGTAACTGGGAAAAGTTTTAAAAGTGATTACATCGTGTCAGATAATAAATAATAATGATAATGTATTCTATTTAGGGGCGCCTTTCAAAGCACCCAAGGACACCTTACAATGCATACACTTTTCCAAGGAAAGGTTTTAAGACAGTACAAAGAATGCAGTCTGGGTGAGTTTTTTCTTTTTATGTACGGTGCAGATGAGAGAGCTGTCAAGAATGACACTAAAATGTTGTGTTCGTGCTCTTCATAAGCCATTAAAACAGTAAAATACGTGTCTCCCGTTCACCAAAACATACCCATCTGTTATGGAAAAGAAAGTACTCTAAAGAGAAAGAAGAGGAAAAGATAAAAAGAAGACGAAAAGGAGAAAAGAAAAGATAAAAAGAAGAGGAGGGAGGAAGAAAAAGAAGAGGAAAGGAAGTATTCTAAAAGTAATCTGCCACCGGTACCGGCGGGATCGTGGTTAGTTTCCGATGCGCAGAAGAAAAATCTGGCCCACCCTATATTTTTACAGGCCCACCCTAAAGTAAATTTCTGCCTACGCTACTGGTCCGCACAGCAGCAACAACAACCAATCACATGAATCTCTTGCCCCCGACACACAAAGCAATAGCAATGTTAAAACTAAGTAAACTGGAAAAAAAAAAAAAATCCCCAACAGGCGAAAACCTACCAGTTTCACCCACTGTCTCTGCCTCCTCCCTCCATGCCTCGCTCCTCTGGTTTGTATCCCGGTAGACGAACAGAGACTGATCATACAGCACCGGGTGATTCACTACCGCCATAATGAATTTTCCCTCACATTTTTGGAATATGAGGAATTACCTGCGTAGTCTCTCCCAACATACACGCGGTCTGATTGGCTAGCGCTGTACCGGCAGATTTGCATAAACGGGATTTCATTGGCTGACGCTTCTGCCGAGGCGCCAAAAGTTGAACATTGCTCAACTTTTTGAAGCGAGCAACGCCAGCAAACGCTTCTGAATGGGCAGAAGCATTTGGAAGCTGTAACGCACGCCACCGTGTGGACGGGCCGTCACAGTGGCTCTGCGCCAGAAACATCAACACATTAAAAAAAAAATTAAAAAAAAAAAACATTCTGGAATATCACCCCTCCACTCCCATTAACATCCCTCAGCCAGCAGCTGCGCTATCTACAGATTCCGTGTTTGTTGACTATCTCCCGTCAGGGCTCTCCCAAGGCTTCAGGGTAGGGGTCCTCCCATCTCCCACAGTGACTTTCGTAGCAAGAAACTTACAGTCAGCCGCTAAAGAACCCAACATAGTTTCCCAGCTCATCGACAAAGAACTTCTCAAAGGATATATAATCGGTCCTTTTAGCTCCTCCCCCTTCTCAGTGTTCCGTTCAAATCCCATCGGAATAGCCACACGTAAATAAAAGGCTGATTTTCGATCTGTCCGCTCCCTGCTCCGGCCCATTCTGCAGCGCCAATAGCATCATCCCTCCAGATCAGTTCTCCCTTCACCATGCCTCAGTGGATAATGCAATAAAGATGATCAAGTTCACAGGGCACGGAGCTCGGCTCTCCAAAGCGGACATTACCGATGCCTTCAAATCATCCCCATTCATCCGTCTCAGTGGAACTTGTTCGGTATTAAGTGGGAGTCCAAACTCTATCTTCGCGTTCGCCTGACCTTCGGGTGCAGAAGTAGCCCCTGCATCTTCAATTCCTTCTCGGAAGCGCTCTATTGGATCCTGCTGAACATCGTCAGAATCCCCTCCGTCCTTCACCTACCGGACGACTTCCTCCCCATAAACCCGCCACAGGACAGCTCAGGGATCTCACTGGCCAAGCTTAAACACTGCTTCAGGAGTGAGGTGTCCCTCTCTCCAAAGAGAAAACGTTAGGTCCCGTCACACGCTTAGAGTTCTTAGGCATCATCCTCGACTCCATAGACATGAAGGCGTCTCTCCCCTCCGACAAATCGCAGCGCATCCAGGACATCACCAAGTCATACTGCGAGCACCAAGTTATCACAAAACAACAGGTGCTCTCCCTTCTCGGACACCTCAACTTCGCCATGCACGTTATCCCCCAGGGGCGCTCGTTCATCTCCCGCCTCCTGGACGCAGCATCAGCGATCGACAACCTCCATGACTGCGTTTTCTTAGACGAAGGCTGCCGTTCAGACCTTCGGTTCTGGTCCCTCCTGCTCGCCCACTGGAACGGAATTACTTTATTTTACGATGGCCTCGTGCGTTCCTCTGACTCAATGAGGTCTTCACGGATGCCGCCCATCCATGGGTTTTGGGGGGTTTCTTCCAGGGAGAGTGGTTCGCAGGGTCATGGCCCCGTCAATTTCTACCCAAGCAAGTTCTCACTAAATCCAGCCTATCACCCATATCATACCCGGGCATTCCTTCAGGATAGGTGCAGCCACCTCTGCTGCTAATCAAGGTCTCTCTACCTCATCCCTACAACAACTAGGACGGTGGTCCTCCTCCGCCTTCACAACCTTCATTCGTCCGGACATCAGCGCCGTACGGGCTTCCCAAAGATCTCTCAGACCCTAACTATGGTAGTTATACATATAACTGGTGGTGGCTCAAACACATTCACAAGTATACATGTCTCACTAAGGTTCCCGATATTCAAAACTGCATTCCTGTCCTAATTCCGCGGGCCCCGCCCACAGGGAATAATGTCTCGTCTCACGCCGCAACTACAGGTAACGGGCTTCATCTCCGGCACACAGGTATTTCATTCCCAGGCCTTGCTCAAACGCATAAGTGTAAAATGTATTTCCTGCAGTCCGCGTGGACTCGGGCCACCGTACACTCCGGTGTCAGTTACAAAACAAAGGAAATAAAGAAAGAGTAAAGATATATATATATATATATATATATATATAGCCTGCGAAGTCAGGCGTGGCGGAAGGCCACCGTACACTTCGGTGTCGTAGCGGAAGGCTACCGTACACTTCGGTGTCAGTTACAAAACAAAGGAAATAAAGAAAGAGTAAAGATATATATATATATATAGCCTGCGAAGTCAGGCGTGGCGGAAGGCCACCGTACACTTCGGTGTCGTAGCGGAAGGCTACCGTACACTTCGGTGTCAGTTACAAAACAAAGAGTAAAGAAAAAAGATATATATATATATATATATATATATATAACCTGCGAAGTCAGGCGTGGCGGAAGGCCACCGTACACTTCGGTGTCGTAGCGGAAGGCTACCGTACACTTCGGTGTCAGTTACAAAACAAAGGAAAGAGTAAAGAAAATATATATATATATAACCTGCGAAGTCAGGCGTGGCGGAAGGCCACCGTACACTTCGGTGTCAGTTACAAAACAAAGGAAAAAGAATAAAGAGAAATATATATATATATATAGCCTGCGAAGTCAGGCGTGGCGGAAGGCCACCGTACACTTCGGTGTCGTAGCGGAAGGCTACCGTACACTTCGGTGTCGTGGACGTTGGGCCACCGTTACAAAACGAAACCGCTCGCTCCTCGGCGTAGTCAAGCCCTGCTGGCCAGGCATGCGACCCGCAGGTCGTTTTCAGATAAGACCGGCACTGATTTCGGCAGTCAGAGTCTCAGCATGACCAGTAAGCTCCGGCAGTGATTCCGGCACAGTGTCGCTCATATACGTGTTAATCTATTATCTCTCCTCCCCAGATCACCAGTCACCCCACAAGGTAAGCAACTCAGTTCATCTCAGTATTCATACTTCACTGGATTTGGGGATCACATCGGAGCGGTGCTTTCCCTCCTGAATGATTATCCTGCAAACCGTGGGCCTAATCGCCAAACACCATTACATTCTCCTGTTGTACTATCATGGCAATCATTTCATTCATATGACGTGTAAACAATAAATATGTAATTCTTACATCACGTCTCTCCGGTTTGAAATGAAAGCTTTAGCGCAAGTTCAATAAGGAAGACCTAACTCGAGTCACTCACACGTCACTCTATGGCTCCCTTCCCCCCTCATTAAATATGAGGGCGTCACGCCTCAGCAGCCAATTGCTGCACATGCTAAATGCCTTAAATACCTGCTCTTCCTCCCTGTCAGTTGTCATTGCAGATGATCACACGCAACCCGCCTCCACCCCTCTCGCCTCCCGTCTCCTTCAGGACAAAGCTAAACCTTCCTCCTTCAGACTGGTCTCACCTACTCATCACCACCACCAGTGTCTAGACCCCGGGGATTTCATCGGAGCGGTGCTTTCCCTCCTGAATGATTATCCTGCAAACCGGGGGCCTAATCGCCAAACACCATTACATTCTCCTGTTGTACTATCATGGCAATCATTTCATTCATATGACGTGTAAACAATAAATATGTAATTCTTACATCACGTCTCTCCGGTTTGAAATGCTGATGACACTGTGATATATGTGCATGCCAACACAAAGCAAAAGGCTGCTGATAAACTGACCTCAGCTTTAGTGCTGATCACTAGCTGGCTACACCACTCCTGTCTTCAGCTTCATGTCAACAAAACAGTTGGAATGTTTTTCACAATAAAATGCAACATTGTGTCAAATATAAGCCTCTCAGGTGAACAGGTTAACATTGTGCCTCAGGTTAAGTACCTTGGAATCATTGACTCTAATTTAACATTCAAAACACAAAGCGTCTTTGGGTCCAGAAAAGCGCTATATAAAATTAATATATTATTATTAAGTCAAAAAAGTGACCCAAAGAGTCAAGTTTAGCCTAGCACATTTGAAATACATAAGAAACACAATGACATTGAATTCTGCCAAATGATACATGAATGCCATGATCATGTCACATCTCACATACTGTCTCACAAGCTGGGGGCAAACTAACAGCTCCACACTGAAGCCACTAGCAACCCTGTACAAACAAACCCTCAAAGTACTGGACCAGAAACCTAACCGATCCCATCACTGTACCATCCTCAACAAGCATAACATCCTGAGTTGGGAAGATTTAATAAAGTATAGGAACATCGATCTGGTTTACAAAATCCTGCACAATACAGCCCCTCCACCTCTTAGCTCATTGGTTACTCAACGTAACAACACCAGACGGACCACTAGAAGCTCCACACGTGGCGACCTATCAGTCCCATTCAGGAAGAGTACTTTTGGTCAGTCATCATTCTCGGTCATAGAAATACAAAACTGGAACTCTCTACCCACTCATATCAAAGACATACATACACATACCACCTTCACAGCTCACTTAAAAACATGGTTCACTGAGAACTACACCTGCACACACTAGTCTGTGTTGAGTATGGCGTGAGTGTTATATGTTGTGTTACATGTTGTGATCATGGATGTTGCCCCTGGTTTCTGTGATGTGATGTGCTCTATGTGACATGTACTATAGTAACGTGTGTTGTTTATTGTTCTCTTTTATCCTCTTTCCTCCTTTTTATTTTATTTTATATATTTTCTTATAACTAATGCTGTTGATATATTGTAATTTTAAGGGTGTCTATTACCATCTGGCCGGGGACAACAGCTGGAAATTAGCCATGTCGGCTAAAGCTGCACCATTTACTGTTTTTGTGACAGTTCATCGATGGGGACCGTCCACGACACTATACATAAATAAACTAAACTAAACCATCTTCAGAGCAATCTGACTATTAGAACATTAGCATTAAGAAAGCTTACTTAAATATCTTAGACGTCCCAGATCCCTCAACATGATGCAAAGAAAGTTAAAGACAAAGAGTACAAATATGTTGTAAACTACCGTAAACCATCCATCACAGCATGGTATTCAAGACAAAGAGTAATACACATATCTAAGTGGTCAAGTCTGGCCTTCTTCGACTGATGATTGAATAATTGTTTAGTCTCTTGCTAATTTATCCCCCTCGGTTTAAGCTTTGTGTATCTATAGAAAATAGAAACAAACAAAAAACGAAATGATTGGCCAAGATACATGTAACTAAGCTTTAGTTTCAGAACAATGGTCAGGGCTGTTTGTTGTGTGCAGACACTGTCCGTTGAGCTGAAGCAGAAAGCAGGGATAGACATAAAGGGAGAGAGCTGCATGATGATAATAGCTGTTTCTATATGCTTCCCCCTTTCCTGATTTTGACCGAAAACCTGTGATAAGTGTAACATGTGTTTTAGTGCTCTGATTATTTGAATGTATTCTTTGATTTTTTTTAAACAATAACATTTTAAATTAATCAATGAAGTTGGATTTGTATGTATCCCAATGTCCAACATATTTTGCCACTGCCATATTTAGACCCTTGCAGCACACACGGAAAAACTCCCCCACAAAAAACAACAATCGCGGGGTTAGAAATGGCAGAAAACTCAGGGAGCGTAACTGCTGCTCTGCATGGATAGCTTTAGCACGTTAGCATAGTTGCCGTAACGCCTGTGTGGCAGCACTGACTACTTGGTGAGTCAAGCCAGCTTTTAATATGGCTGAAAAAGAAAACCATGGCTGATTAAACATGTTTTGGAACTGGACGCAAAGGTAGAAGAAAGGAAATATGAAGCTGGAAAAAGAACACAGATAAAGGTAGGCTATGTAATTGTTTGTTTCATGTAATTGAATTAGCTTACACTCATGTGCTGTTTTTGTATTTAAATGCTGATTCTGACTGATTGTGTTCTGCTTGTTGGCCTACCTTGGCTGGCTATACATTAAAGGAGACCTATCATGCTATATTTAAATGATATAGTGTATGACCATACCTATATAAGGTATATTTATACATTTTATTTTTCAAAATACCAAACAGATCATTGTTTAGCCATGCCTCATTTCGCTCATTTTCGCTCTATTCCAAGCCTGTCTTTGAAAATTCTGAGCAGCAGCTGACCACGCCCCCCTGCAGAAGAGCGGGGCATGAGCCGGTGAGAGTCACGTTAACATGCTTTCTGTGATTACGAGTGTGGAATAAACATGTCATCTCAGAGCAATGCATGTGTTCAAGCGTATTATCAATTTGATCCAGAGACTGACCCTGAAGCAGCGGAGGTTTTGGTGGAGGTGCAAACATCTCGGTTGCAGCAGGACGTTTCTGAATGGTTAGTTGACAAGCTGTTGTTCCTATTTATTTTACTCTGTTACGATGATTGCTACTTATTCCGTTTATATTTTGGCTAATTAGCAAGAATGCTATGTGTACAGTTTATAACTTAGAGCTTGTAACGCAAAAACAGCGATACATATATATATTTATAAAGGGAGACATTCATATTTTCAGCATATATACAATGGCCTCATTGCGTTTAATAGTTTACAGTCCTTTTCTTCCAACATCGTGCAACAACCGTTGGAAAGTTCAATAACTTAGGGTGATAAAAAGTATAACTCCAACAACACCTCAGTTGTCAGCAATGTGTGTAGTTTCATGTGTTTTTAAAAGCTCAGTTATTGACTTCTTTCTACAGGTGTACATGTGCAAATTGCGCCGCGATGCCTTCTGAACGGAGAATGTGTGCTGCATGGAGATACCACAGGTAACATTTTTGATAGCTTCACTAAGTTGTCTGTTTAGAGAATGCATTTTTAACATGTCATTCAATATGTTTATCACACTAGGTGTCAAGACGGATGCAGGAACTTGAGGACTCTGTAACCTGTATGGTGGACCATCCTGGATTGGAGCCTGTGTGCCTGAATGTGTTCTCCCTGCAGAATGCATTGAATATTTACAGAGCTGAACATGGTGGACTACAGTTGAGGCAAATAGAGCAGTGAGTGGTTTGTTTCTTTTGACTGAAATTGTAAAACGAATGCTAATATTGTTCATGGAAATAAATACTGGTGTATATGGCTTTATGCAATCTTTCATTGTACATGTACTATTATATATATATATATATTATTACACAGCAATGGCATAACACACCCATGTGTACGACAAAAAAAGTCCACACACAACCTTATGCTTTTGAAATCAGAATATTCTTTACCCATCCAAACATGAATAATCACGACACATTTGATATCAACTCGGAACTTTATTGTCAAAATCAACGGTTCTTTGAACCCATAAAAAAAAACGAAATGTACTTGTATTTTGTATAAATTACACTAAATATTTTTTTTAATGATTTCAGGCGTCACAGGTATCTAGCCTACAGAAGCTTTGTGAGCTGGTGCTGGGGCTTCCTTGGACGCAGGATCAGAGTGGTGATTCCGGCCTGCGTTGTCCTCAAGGAGGCAGGAGTTTCCTGATCCGCAAAATGTCGATGTTGGGTTCAGACAGCAGCCAAATTGAACCGTGTAGCATACCCGGCGATGACCTCGTCCCTGTCAGGTCGCTCATAATGGTGCAGGGTCCACAAAGACTTGGTCGAAGATGAGGTCCATCAAGTTGGCCACGTAGCCTGTGCAATGTTTAAAAAAAAGCACAACAAAAAATGTGGTTTAGATTAGTATATGCATGTAAAAAACTGAAAGTTCTTTCTAATTTTTTTATTTTATATTTGTAAATAGTTGTATAATAAATATTTTAAACACTTACGGAATGTGGGGTCAGTCTTTACTGGTTTTGCTCTGCATTCTCCCTTCCTGGCCTTTGGGAACTGCAGTTTATACAGAGGGTTTCCAGTGGATGTAGTGGCTTGTGCACGCTCAGCGTTTTCATTGTAGTGCAGGGCTGCCAGGTACAGTCTTTCATTTCCGCCATGATAAAAAAAAATGTAAATAATAGCAAAGGATGTACAAATTGTCACTAATTAGTAAGTATGTGAGGTGCTGGCCTGTAAAGAAGAAAACATAGTTAGAACAAAATCATCTCAATTTAGTATTCAGGATGAGAAAATACTATTTGGATAAATATCGTCTGAAATCCCAAAAGATGGGGCTTAAAACTCTCTATTTAGCAAAGCTCTTTGCTTAGCCTTTTCCAATCTGAGTTAGTTTTGAACCGTAACGTGCATGCTGTGTTTCTGACTCAATACAGATGATGTGTTGGAGAGGGGCTGAGCTCAGTAGACTGACTGTAATGAGTGCTAGCCACTAATTAGCCTGTTGCTAGGTAAGGCCTCGTCAACAACAACAGACCAACGGGGCTTTAGCTCCGTTTTACTCGTGGTGTGTGTCCCCCCTCGCATACATACACACAGTGTTGTATCCTCACACACCCCCATTTATATTCATGTGCGCAAACAAGTAAACACACAAAAGCTTTTACATATAACGCTGCAAAAAACGGCATGTCTCATTAGCGTAGCGTAGCTTACAGATCGATGATATCTGATCGTTCTTACAGACTACAATCACAAAAGCTTTTACATATAACGCTGCAAAAAACGGCATGTCTCATTAGCGTAACGTAGCTTACAGATCGATGATATCTGATCGTTCTTACAGACTACAATCACAAAAGCTTTTACATATAACGCTGGAAAAAACGGCACTTACCTACAGAAGATTACGTTTGTTATTATAACTTACTCAATATGATTTTAGAGGATACAAAATACTAATAAATAGGAGAATAAATACTTGTGTTATCGGCTAGGGCGTGGCTTTACAGCCTTCACACAGATCGCCATTACTGCAGTATGTCTGAACATGTTAGCAAATGCCTGATAATTAAAATAAAAGACAAAGCAAAGACTGCGGAGCGTACAATATAAAATGTTATAAAAACATATAAACACCTAACCGATTACTATTTGGGTTTGAGGCGACATTGATACGGCGAAGCTACATGCTACATGCTACATACTACAAGCTAGAGATAGCTTTATCAGGAAAAACACCGCTAAATAAAAACTTACAGCTTCAAAATTGGATGTGTCCTCACTGGCCTGCTCCCGGATGGTTGGTATTGATCCCGGCAATGCACGTGGCCGTGGCTCATTCCCCTGATAGGTGGAGAGTTGACCAATAAGCGGAGCACGTCTCTTTGTGACGTAGGAAAGTGTTGAAATCTGGATCCGTTTTTTTCAGATCCGTTTCAGCCACTTTTTTAGAGATTTGGCTAAGGAGGAAAATAGAGAGGGTTGTGTTTTCTGACACTTGGTGAGTTCCCTGGAACACCGGGGACACATATTCATGTATAAAAGACGTCCAAAGGTGCATTTTGCATGATAGGTCCCCTTTAATGTAGGCCTATTGTTTTCAAATGTGCTTCAGAAAAACTAGCTTGTTTCTTCTCTGTGCATATTAGCTAACCTGGGCTTTCACACTAGTGTTAGGTAACCTTGAATAGCTAAACAAAAAAAGTTATTAATGTTAAATAATTTAACCAAAAAAGTTTGAATTTGTTATTAAAACTTAATTCATTTGTCTACTGCTTGTTAATGAATGAATGCATTATTAATGTAAACTGAAAAGTAGTTCAGATGAACAGGTATGTTGTGTTCAGCTAACCCTGGCTAAGCTACGTCTGCACAATTTAAAAGGCTAAAAATGATTGTTATTTATTTATTTATTTATTTATTTTTTTTGAGCATGTAAAACCAAAGAAAATACAAATGAAACAAAAGATTATACAGACATGATACAGTACTATACAAATGAATGCAATAACAAAACGAAATATTTAAATAATAATTGAATAATCTGTAGTATCATTGTCTGATAACAATACAATACAACAAAAAAAAAAACTTTAGCTAATTACACGTCCGAAAAGGGGTCGGAAGAAGTTTACACTTATTTAATCCGACCCCTTCTCCCTTTTGTTTTTACATCTTAATATACGTTAACATACAATATAAATGAATACCCTAAACCTGAATAATTCATATAATCATTCATATAATATATACAGGCAAGTTAAGAGAATTGTCTCTATATATTCATAAGTATATATATACACATATGTATACACAAATTCATAAACATAAATTCATAAATTGAATACAAAACAAGAACATAACAGTTATGGTTTAGCAGTCCCTGTACCTTGTGAGAATTGTCTTTATACCTCTTTTTGAATAGTTTGATGTTTGGACATCCCTTTAGCTCCTCACTCAAATTGTTCCAGATCTTCACCCCACAAACAGAAACACAAAAACTTCTCTTTGTTGTGCGCACCCTAACATTAGTGAATATAAATGAACCACGTAAATTATAATTCCCTTGTCTTTCATTGAACAGTTTCTGAATATTCCAGGTAATTGAACGTTTTTTGCCTTAAACATGATTTGTGCAATTTGGATCTGACAGTTTTAATAATTTTAGCTCTAAGAATAAATGTTATATATACATTTAGTTTTAGTTTAAGTGTTTTTTTGTGGCTGGCTGGAAAGTAATTCATATATAATGTATTTGTATTTAAACAAGCTTAATTTATTACTATTTGTAATAAAAAATAAATAAATGCTCTAATTTCCCAAAACAGTTGGTCACTGTAGTTGTTAAAAACATTACAGGAGTACATAATGCTTTATTATTAGGCACTATTTTAAAGGTAGGGTAGGTAAGAATGGAGAAACCAGCTCGAGTGCGCTAGAATTTTAAAGTACACAACCGAAAATAATCTGCCCCTTCCTTCAGACTTCCTCACAGAGCCCCTTCCCCTACCCCTCCTTTAAGTGGCGGATTAATCCACATTTGGTGTTAGTGAGTACTTGTGACAGCAGGAAGGTGTAGGTGGTATTAACTAAAAAAATATACAACAGTGTGTGAGTTTAAAGTAATGTTACCCAAAAGTGTTTTCATAGTTTTTTGGTAAATAATGGAGTTTTATAATAGAGGAAAAACATATATAATGGTTTTATTTATTTGTTGACAATAGTCAGCTGAAAATGAAATGAACTCTGCTGGTCTACTTAATGTGGCCTGATGACATTCTTTAGACTTTTCTTAGGTGAACTAGAGGCCATTCAGCTCAAATGGGCTTTACTAGGCAAGGAAGCATAAAGAACGCTGTTGCAGAGTTCTACACCTTCATGTGTTCTAGAACAGAATGCCTAAGACAGGACTTCAGCACATTCTGTCAATCTAGAACTCTCATGCCTTCTGAGGCTAACAAACTGCTGCTCAGAACCAACCCAGGCAGCATTTAGTTCAGACCTAAACTCACTCTGTGCAGGTTCACTAACACTTTAGTCTAGTTGTATCTACCACAAGACTGCAGCCATGTTTAATTTCCTAAGAAAGGTTTGTTTTACACTTTCTGAACCATTTAGTTCAACTTATATCGATTGATAAATGTTAGTTTGGCTTTGATCTTCTTTGAAAGGATTTTAAAGGCACAACTGTCCATCTTATATCAGTATTCAAGCCACTTTTTGGAGAACATGTGTAATTAAATAGGTTTATTTCTCCTTCTCCTCTACAGAACAACACCAGTGAAAAGGTTAAGGAGACCAGGAGCAAGCCGTGCTCCATCTCTAGTGGAAGGTAAGAAAAGTGAAAGTAAAGTAGATAACTAAACAAATACCTCGGTAATGTAGGAAATGTGAGGTGGTGTCATATTAGACTAGTTTACTGGAAGATGTTTTGTTCACATGGTTTATGAATGAGAAGGAACACATATGTTATAAAACATGCTGTAAGCCAATAGAGCAGTCACTACACTCTCCACTTCTAACGGCAGTGTGTTAGGGACACGCACATCAAGCTAATGTAGTCAATCCTATGCAAACTGTTGAGGAGAGGGCAGATTGTTGTTGGTAATGTATGTTGAATTTTATATTGTGTTCATGTTTTTATATCAATATTTTAAATAAATAAGCATTGAAAGTTAACATTGATAGAAAGAAGGGAAAACAATTAGCAAATCTACATTTAATTGAGCATTTCTTGCTCAATTAATTACTTGACTAATCGATAAGTCGGTTGAGTGAAAAATTGTTGTTCCATTTTTCAAATAATGCCATTTCAGAAAATGCTGTTTTCAGCCACCAGAATTGTTTTCATAATATTAAACTGACTATCTTTTGGTTTTGGCTCGTGAGAATCTTTCGCTATTATCTGACATTTTATGGACCAAATGCTTAATCTAGAAAATAATTGCCGGATAATTTATAAAATAAAATGTAGATAAAAAGTTATTTCAGGCCCGAATTCTCTGGAATATTAGTCAGATATGTGTGTGTTCCTGATCAATAGCTGTCTCACAGTTCCAGCTGCTCTGCTTCCTAACATGTGTTCAGAGGTATTAACCCTTTGTGTGTCCGTCTCTCCAGAGTCCCAGACGCTGCTGCCGCTAAGCCGTCCTCTGAGACCCGCACGGGGAGGACTGCGTGGATCTATCGACTGTTCAGACCAACACAGGTGTGTTTCACAGGAAGTGCCCAGCTTCATGTGAACTCATTTATATTCTTTTAAGGGTTTGAATCAAGACTTTGTGAACAAAAGAGGCCTGACAGTTTATTCTCATGTTGTTTTACAGAAGAAAGAACATCTGAGAGGAGGAGAGAGTGGACCGCAGAAGAGGTAAGGAGACCCCTCCTCCATCAACAGAGCATTATTGGCCTGTTTGTTAACATGTAGTGTTTAAACAGGGTTCCTCCACATGTTGTACAACCCATTGAATGTAAAGCCTCAATTGATATTAAAATGTCTTGAATCAATGCTTCAAAGTCTTGCTTGGAAATGGGAAGTAAGATTTTATGAATCATTTGTAAGAACTCCACATGTATTGTTGTAAATAATGTTCCTAATGCCTCTTTGGTAATGCAGGTGCAGACAGCGGCTTACATTTGAACTTGACTGCAATGTTCGCAAAGGAACATTTGTAAAAAATATCCCAAAGCCATATCTTGTTTATTTGATTAAATGCACCATGTTTGGCTTTCCCAGGCCTACACCGATAGCATTAGCATGCTCGTTGTGAATACATGTCTTCTCATAGTGTTTATACATTCAGATAACCTTTGAACTTTAATGTGCAATGTTCATAAGGGGCAGTTTGTTACAAATATGCTAAGCTATGTTTATACTTCAAATCATTTCACCATGGACCATGGTTTGGCTTTCCCAGGCCTACCCCCATAGCATTAGCCTGCTCGTTGTGAACCTAGTCTTCTTGCAGTGTTGTTAAATGTAAGTGTAGCTCACGTCACTGAGCAGTAGATTAATCAGCTGTTTGTGTTCATCAGCCCAACAGGAAGTGATAACTGCTGGATCTTTCCCTGCTTCAGAGTGAGTCTCACACTGCCACTGCTCCAGTGCAACACATCTCGGAACATTGTTGTAAAGAAGTGTGTCGCTGTAACATTGAACTTCCTGTTTCCTCACAGAAAAATCGTAAAGTCGCACCATATGAAGGGACAGAGCAGAGGACCCCTCACACACCTCACAGGAGGTAAGCACACTGATCTCACACACACACATCACTGTGTGTGTCACCGAGAATAAAACACACACTGACAATCTGTTTCTCCCTCCATGTTGCAGCCCAGCCAGAGAAGCTCTGTATGAGGTCACTGAGGTGCAGAGATTCAATCCCTCTATTGATGACGAGGAAGAAGACCAGGAGCAGGAAGCAGAGGAGGAGAAGAAGAAGGTACCTGAGGTCCAGGAAGAGAAGAGGAAGGTACCTGAGGTCCAGGCAGAGAAGAGGAAGGTACCTGAGGTCCAGGCAGAGAAGAGGAAGGTACCTGAGGTCCAGGCAGAGAAGAGGAAGGTACCTAAGGTCCAGGCAGAGAAGAGGAAGGTACCTAAGGTCCAGGCAGAGAAGAGGAAGGTACCTGAGGTCCAGGCAGAGAAGAGGAAGGTACCTAAGGTCCAGGCAGAGAAGAAGAAGGTACCTGAGGTCCAGGAAGAGAAGAGGAAGGTACCTGAGGTCCAGGAAGAGAAGAGGAAGGTACCTGAGGTCCAGGCAGAGAAGAGGAAGGTACCTGAGGTCCAGGCAGAGAAGAGGAAGGTACCTAAGGTCCAGGCAGAGAAGAAGAAGGTACCTGAGGTCCAGGAAGAGAAGAGGAAGGTACCTGAGGTCCAGGAAGAGAAGAGGAAGGTACCTGAGGTCCAGGCAGAGAAGAGGAAGGTACCTGAGGTCCAGGCAGAGAAGAGGAAGGTACCTGAGGTCCAGGCAGATAAGAGGAAGGTACCTGAGGTCCAGGCAGAGAAGACGAAGGTACCTGAGATCCAGGCAGAGAAGAAGAAGGTACCTGAGGTCCAGGAAGAGAAGAGGAAGGTACCTGAGGTCCAGGAAGAGACGCAGAAGGTACCTGAGGTCCAGGAAGAGAAGAGGAAGGTACCTGAGGTCCAGGAAGAGAAGAGGAAGGTACCTGAGGTCCAGGAAGAGAAGGAGAAGGTACCTGAGGTCCAGGAAGAGAAGGAGAAGGTACCTGAGGTCCAGGAAGAGAAGGATAAGGTACCTGAGGTCCAGGAAGAGAAGGAGAAGGTACCTGAGGTCCAGGATGAGAAGGAGAAGGTACCTGAGGTCCAGGAAGAGAAGGAGAAGGTTGCACTTCCTGTGATCGGGGGGAAGAAAGAAAGAATAATCAAGATTCCCGTAACCAAGAAGGAGGAGGATAAAAAGACGGTGCAGATCCATGACATATCCCCCATCAGGTAAGTCCACCAGTACAATCAGGTTTCATTCAAAACAACATCAACACATGTAGGGCTGAAGAACCATCTGGAATGTGGCCGCTTCAGTCTCCAAAACTTTAATCTGACCGCTACAGATTCTATCAGAGTAGAATGACACTGATGTTGAACAAGTTAATATTTTAGTTACAAATGTCCACATACTTTATCACCGATGCTAAATGTGTTTACTATACTTCATTTTCCTGCAGTCGTATGCCTGTCATGTTTCCTGACCGTATGTGTTTCTCTGTCTGTAGGAAGAGAGAGCGTTATGTCCCCGTCAAAGAGGGGGTCCGCTGTGGGAGGCAGGACTGGCTCGGGTGAGTAGATCTGCTGTCATTTTGGTACTAAATTTCTAACAATGACAACAAAGACGTTTTATTCAAATGCAGTGTTTATTTTGTTTAAAGATAGTATTTTATGAGAACCGAGCCTGATGAGAAATCAAATGATATTTCAGCTGCTTTTGTTGTCCCTCTCCATGTCCTGTGAGTATTGGCTAATGAATTCTGCATGTTGACGTCAGGTTTCCGAACCCGGGCAATCTGTGCTACATGAACTCCAGCCTGCAGGGCCTCCTCACGCTGAAGGGCTTCATCAGAGACCTCAGCCAACAGCAGGAGCTGTGGAGTCACCTACCAGAGGCTGAAATCATCAGGTACACACACACACATTCTCAGCTTGCTCCTTTGTGAGGTCTGCATCCTTCTCGGTTGTTCCACACTTTATAACATCAACATATATTATCCCTCTGCAGAAGATTCATGAACATCGTGGGGTGTCACCGCTCTGCTGACCCCACCCTCAAATGCTGGGTCCTCCTCTTGTTCAAGAAGGCCCTCTCGGTCGGGGCTCCTGAGTTTAGAAACAACGACCAGAAAGTGAGTCCTCCACCTTGCTTCTCTCTGTTTCACCTCCTCCTGATGCGTCTAACTGTGTGTCTCTGTGTGTTCAGGACGCTCACGAGTTCCTCACCACCGTCGTGGACCAGATGAGGAGTGTGGCCCCCCAGCTGCAGGACATCGCTGCCTGCCTAGGGAGGGTCTACAGATGCCCCGTGGAGGAACACCTGGTGTTCAGGATGCAGAACACCAGGACCTGCAGGAGGTAAGACCACGCAGCAAAACATAGTCCCTGACTTTTCTCTGTGACTTCTGGGTTCATGTCAAAAATACGCTTCTCCATGTATTTACATCATGAATTCTTGAGCTAGGGGCAAACAATATGTTTAATAAGGTCCACTAATATCTAATCTGTATATATTTAGTAACAATTTAAGAAATTAGCATTAGCTAATGCTAATGAATTAGCCTCCGTTAGCTTACAGTAACAAAGTGAGTCTGAATCACTCCCTTCAGTCACTGCTACTGATATAATGGAGCCTCAATAGTGAGCTCCACACAACCAATCAGTGAATGCGCAGTGTGAGTGTATTTGTAGCGGTATAGAAATTCAAAATGTGTTTCTTCAGAAGTAATATTGTGCTCTGTGTTGATAACCTGGATGTGGTCCACATTGTCCCGTGGCTGTGAATTCACTGTGTCCCTTTTAATGTGCAGCTGTGGAGCCGGGTCAACACGTGAGGAAGACTACACCAACCTGTCACTCAAACTGCTGCCTGGAGCCTCAGTGGGGGACATGCTCCAGGGCTACCTCATGGTAACACACGCGCACACACACACACACACACACACACACACACACACACACACACACACACACACACACACACACACACACACACACACACACACACACACACCTTGTATGTACAGTATCTGACAGCATGTTGTGTGTTCAGGAGACAGAGCTGGACTTCAGGTGTGACTGCGGCTCCAACAGATCAGTCCAGCAGCCGGCCTTCAAGACGCTGCCAAAGTGAGTGAACTACTTCACTGTGCTAACAAGTGTTTGATTTAAATGTGTCTCCTAACAGTCTGTATGTCTGTCTTCCACAGAGTTCTGATACTGCACGTGAGGCGGATCTGTTTCACTCCCAGCATGCAGCTGGTGAAGCTGAGTGACCCGGTCACCATCTTCAGAGAGCTGATGGTGACCTCTACTGAGGTAACAACAGCACAGTGTGTGTGGAACTGCTGTTTTAAAGTGTGTGTGTGTGAAACTATTGTTTTAAATGTGTGTGTAGCTAACTATTATTACTGTGCTCCTCTCAGGATACTGGATGGTACAGCCTGGTGAGCATCATCAACCACCTTGGAAACAATACAAACAGTGGTAAGAGTTTATTTCTTGTTTATTTTTGAATTTTTGTTACGACAATGTACAACTTTGATTTTGTTCTGGTAGATTTGTGAGCTTTTTTCTCTTAACTTTACCACTTTAAATGCAGGATATGAATGAATATCCCCCCTCCCCGGCCCCATATTAATATATGTTTACCTCAAATAACCCTAATATGCCCCAGTATGTATGACCTTGATCTAACAGTGAATCGTCTCCTGTCAGGACACTACATCAGCGACGTTCTCCATCCGGAGGCGGGGCTTGATGACCCCTCCGACAGATGGCTGACCTGCAACGATGGGGAGGTCACTCGCACCAGCGGGGAGGCTGTGTGTCAGCAGAGGAAAGACACCGCCTTCATCCTCTTCTACCAGAGGAGACAGGTAAGAGGACCGAGGATCAAACGCTGTTTCCAGCTTTCTTTGCTCATTCTTGAAGCAGTACTCACAATACAACTTCCTGGACTCAGACTGATCCTGAACCCAGCTGCTCAGTCCTGACTCTGAGTGTTCTGTGTTCTCAGTTGTAGAGGGGCGGCGGTGGATGAAGGCGGGCTGAGGACGAGCCCAGGTGAGGGGTTACGGGGGACCAAAGAGGTAAGTGTGAGTTCCCCTCAGTCTCTCCCCAGGGGAGGGGGAGACTGAGGGCCAGGACGGGGATCAGGAGGCGGGCTGACGCTGAGCAGCTACGTGGGACCACACAGGTAGGTCTCTCCCTTTGCTTCTGGAGGTGCTGAAGCTGGAGGACCAGCAGATGATGAGGCCTGCAGCAGAGAGAGGACTCCCCCTCTCCACCGGCCCTCAGGAGGAGGGGCTTCTCCCAGAGAGCCAGGTTCCTCCCGAGGTCTCTTCCTGTAAAAGGGAGTTTTTCCTCGCCGCCGTCGCCTCTGAAGGCCAGTCAGAACTCATCTCCAACTCCTCGCTCTGAGTTGGCCGCGGATCAGACAGCTCATATATATATATATTTTTTAAACTTAGATTTATTTTCAGACAGTTCATATTTTTAACATCATATTTGGAGATGAGTCGGCCTGGCTTGCTCTCTGGGAACGACTGTAAATCATTTGTATAACTGTATAAATAAATAAATAATTTATAAAAAAAATATATTATGGTCTGAGTGCATTTCATTCGTTTTTTGTGTCATTATAAGGTCTTGTTTTTAAATGTTTCCACAACCACATTCTCTGTGTGGGTCATTTCACATATTTGAAGGAAAAATACATATATATTAAGACAGTTAAAGAAAAACAACGTTTTTCTAACTTGAAAGCATGTTAACGCGTTCTAGCAGAAACCCAAAATACAGTTACTAGAACAATTATCATGGTAGTTCTCTTTAAGTTATCGTAATGTACTGTAAAGTGTTTCACATTGGGTTTAGGCTTTTTAAACACAATGTGCAAAGGTTTACATGGTTATTTACACGTAACTGTATTTCTTATTCTCAGACAATTAAACATTTAAACTAGTTTTTATATTTTGTGTTATTTGTTATGTGATTATATTTCTTAAGAATATTTTTTTCAATTCTATGTTTTTTTAAATCATTTGTTAGCCACCAATGCCTATATTACAGATATGTGTAATGTGACTCGTGGAATAAATGCAACTTCATCAGAAACACATTTGGACATTTTATCACTAACCTAAAATGACGCTCAATGTCCTCTAATCTCCCTGAAAACGCATTTAATTTGACTAGGTTTACTAAAGTGTGAGGGAGTGTGAGGTGTTACTCAAAGCCATCAGCGACCTCTGTGTCATGCACTTGATTTGTTGGGATACCTTACACCTTAAACCTGTTTAGTACGAGAGCGCCAGACCACTTTGGATCGGAGAGGATTGAACGAGCAGGGCATGTTGTTTCCGTCTCTACTTCAGTCTCTCTCAATCCTTCGGACCTTAACAGCCTTGCCATAAAGAAACCAACGGACTGATAAAAAACATTTCCAAACTTCTTTGTTTAATCTGCTTTTTACTGATCTGCAGTAATCATTTGTTCACATTTATTTTATGTGTAATGTGTCATGTATTTATCCATCGGCGGGTCGAAGTGTAAATAGATTTTGAATACTGTCGATGTCAATAGGTGATCTTTGAGGCCCATGTCTCTGTCTAGCGACTGGAGAAGAGACAACGAGGAGGTCAGTCATATTCCACTCTGCCCTTATGGGAATACAGGAATAAAACAAATGAAATAGTTTAAACCTGAGACCTTATTTTTGGAGAAATCAAATCATAGAAGTGAGGAATACACCAAGTGGACAACTTTTTTGAAGACATTTTCACATACCCCTTTCCACCAAAGCCCCCCCAGGGCCAGTCTGAGTCAGTTGAACCGTTTCTTTGTGTTTCATACATACGTAAGAACGTTTTGTCGGATACAAGATTAATACATTTAAGAATACATATGTTACAAGCAGTGGAGCCTAGAAAGCTACGTGACTAGAACGCAACCTCAAACATGTATTTCTGTCTAGATAGTAGGGATGTAACGATATATCGAATATCGCGATATCGCGGTAAATATCGTACCGTGAACTTTGTATCGCGATATTATCGTACCTTGAGTTGTTGGTATCGTTACATCCCTACTAGATAGGCAGACTATTTATTTTTCCTCCATCATTTTCAATGACCGCATGTTTGTTATCATTACCCATTTTCAGCCACCCAAGCAATATTTTAACATTAGAACCACCAGGGGTCGCTGTATACCTAAAACCGCCAACGGGTCAAATCTACCCGCTATTAGAATGCATTGATTTTCAAGGTACAATGTTCTTTTATGTATCATAATAGAACACAGGGTTATCGTCTTTAATAAAATGCTATAGTTGTAGTCATTTCAAAGTGACACAGATACATTGGATTAACCTTCAGCAGTGTATGTATGTATGTGTATTTGTATGCGTTTCAATGCCTTGAACTTTTGATCAGAAAACAGCAACGGTAAGACGTGCTGTTTCTGCCCGTAAAGTGAAGTTGTGTGTTGTCTTTCCTGGCTGCTAGATCAGTGAGTTTTGATCGCACAGTGATGCAACTTACACCAATATAATCTGTGGACTCTCAGCTTTCATATGCTATATGCTATATTTGTGCAGATAGCATAAAGTATAAAATATCGCGAAAATCACTGCATTTTCTATAAGGTAAATATTACCCGCTGGCGCTGATGGGTATACATGGCCATTTCATATTGACGAACAGAGGGTGCTGCATAACACACTTTCAGGAAAAGTCACAGACTGGGAGACTTCAATATTTTATAGAAAAAAAGTTACATACAATCAAGAAACAGCTGCGGGTAAAATATACCCGTTGGCGGTTCTAGTGTTAATATTGGTCATTTGGTGTAATCAATATATAACCTTAACAAGTTGTCTGATCATATCACAAGATCAACGTCAAAAATACCATGGTAAAATATGTTGGTAGAAAACGGCGAATGCCACAAAGAGTAGACTCCTCTTCCAGAGCATGGTGAGAAGAAATATGCCATACACCTGTTCCACGACCTGGGGTTTCACATGATATAAGATCCAACGCAGTTTGCCATTGCTGTTGTTATTTACGCTGGTACGTAAACTGTGACGTCATGCAAGACTCCTACAGGGCTCTGGTCGGTGGAAAACAAACCGGTACACATCTGGGGGGTATACTACGAAGCAGGATTTTCGCTTAGCCGGCTAAATTCAGGGAAAACTCCGGCTTTCCGGTCCTACGAAGCTGGTTCTCTTTTTAGCAGGCTAGATCTCCATGGTAACTTATGCTTAGCGGCTAACCTGGTCGGGACCAGGTTAGGTTGCAGGCTAAGAGCTCAACTCAGTGAAAGCACCGCCTGCTGACCAATCAGAGCTCAGTGTGCGGAGTTTAAAGCGATCAAGTCATATTACAGGAGAAAGGAAATACAGAAAAGCTGCCGTTGCAGGAAAGACGGCCGGCAAAAATCACCGACTGTGAACGTGAACATGAATAGAATATCACCTCCCATCTTCAGAGCAATCTGACTATTATAACATTAGCGTTAAGAAAGCTTACTTAAATATCTGCCACAACATAAGTAACCGGATCAGAGTAACATTAAGTACAGTCCGCGGCATATCACATCATAATGTATCATATATCTCCTGATCTGAGTCAGCTGAGCCGTATCTGGCCGTGCAACACTCACAGTGTCACATACTGTATGCAGAAGTATTATTTTAAGCAACACATTAAGTTGACGAAACACTCGAGACAAATGTAATTAAAGTCAGATCGTGTTTTAGACGGGGCAGTGATATCATAAACCTGTTAATGTACGCATTCAAACACTTTTTCTTTTGCCAACTGTATTCACCTTGCAGGTGCAGCTATGTGGCTTTGATCCTGGATCAAGTGTTTAAGTCATGGATGTTTAAAGTTTAACTTCTTCATTTTTGACTAGTATTAAAGTTCACTTTTCATTCAGGAAGTATGACGCTGTACGCTTCAGTCAGTACGCTTCTCCATGTTTGTGATTGGTCAAATGCTCCAAATACCACCCCTTTCATGTGAACGCGCACCTAACTAGATAGGACACGGCTGGCTTGAGCGATCCACTTGATAACCAGCGTCGTAGTACAGTTTAGCGAGAGCGCGTATGTTTTGGATTAGGCCAACCGGCTAACTCAAACATATCCAGGTTAGGTTGAACCAGCTTCGTAGTATAGGCCCCTGGTTCAACATTGTGAACCAATTGCGAACCAAACTAGCAACAGCACCAAACTATAAGTAATTTCATTTTACAAAGGATTTTTACTGATCTGCCTGCAGCTACAGCAAAAGATTGCAATACTTCTCTTGGTTTTTTATTTCTATTTAGTTGTGTATGTATTAGGGCTGTCAAACGATTACAATTTTTAATCAGATTAATCACATCTTAAAAATTGATTAATCATGATTAATCACCATTCGAACTATGTCCAAAATATGCCATTTCTTTATGTATATTGTTGTGGGAATGGAAAGATAAATGAAAGAAGGTGGATATATCCATTTAACATACAGTATGTATGTTTATTATAAAAAATGTCTGTGTGTCAAAATGAAAGACAGCCCACACACCTATCAATCATCAAACCGTGGGGTCTTAATTCATTACGTGTTGATTTATATCAACGGGGAAAGTCGACGGGGGGGGGGGGGCTAGTGGAGTACTTCGTGACCACAGAGCTTGAACGTTGTGATCAGCTGTTTTAGCACAGTTCTCCAGTGAAGGGGGGGAGTCTCCCTCCGCAGCCGGTTGGCGTAGTTTTGGCACAATTCCGTTGTACAGACCGACGTTAACAGCAGCCCTGTCTGTGCACACGGAGACCGACTCTGTCGTCCGGTGATCTAACCGCCTTCTGGAAAAGCTTCACAAGTACGTCGGTACGCAAATGCGCTTTGTGACACAAGTGACGGTACGCATTTCAGATTACGCACATAACCCGTACCAGTTATGTGCACCCCTGTACTACAGCAAAAGTTTTCCCCGTCGGGACTTCCTGCAACAACACCACGCCGTTATCTTGATTCTGATTGGTCAGAAGACATTATCAAAGATGTTCTATTGAGAAGACAATCACTACGTGACAAAAGTTTTCAAAACCGTTTCTGGTCTTCGGTATTTCCAGACAAGTGGCTACTGAAATCAATCTGACTAACTGCTGTCTGTGCAATTATCAGTGCGAGTTGGCGGACTTTATTTTGCTTACTTTAACATCATTTTTCATGGTGGGGCTAAGCCATTTCTTGGTATGGGTGTAGCCTACCCCAGCCATACCCTGGCGCTGCCACTGGTGGGATGTATGGGGCGGGCCATTCTGCACATGCGTTAAATGCGTTAAATATTTTAACGCAATTAATTCAAAAAATTAATTACGGCCGTTAACGCAATAATTTTGACAGCATTAGTATTTATCCATTGGCAGTTTAGAATGTAGGTAGAATTTGAGTGCAGGTCAATGGGTGTCAGTATCTGCCTAATTTACTGTCTGGAGACTAGAGAAAGGGACAAAGAAGGACAGAGAAAAGTGATGTAAAAGACAGAAAGAAAAAGCAAACAGGGTGGAAGGGAGAGGGAGGGAGACAGTACTCAAGAGGTGGGAGGATGTCTAGACAGATAGAGGAAGACACAGGACACCCAGAGGTGGGCAGCTCACAGAAAGTGGACAAGGAAGGACAAAGAGAGAGGTAATAAAGAAGGCAGAAGACAGTGAAAATGACCAGGGACAGGAGAACAAAAGACGAATTGAAGGGAAGATTAAAAGGCGACTTGGGAATCAGCGGGCGCCACAAACCAGAGAGGGACTGATTTATTTAACAGAGTTGCCATGGGGAACAGCATCTACGATGAATGTGTGGGATGATTATGTAACCAATTGACTATAATTCACCCAGCTGACAGAACATCTTGACCACAGATCCACGGGGACGCAAATATAGGCTGTGCGTGGCCGCAAACACACATATGTTGGCAAAATACCGACCAACACATTTAACATGCAGTGACGGAGTTATTGGAAAACACAGCAGGGCAGAAACATATTGCTGGTGGCTCAGGAGAAACATGGGCAATTCGGAGGGCCAGTGGTTCAATCCAAAGCCCCTGCAGTCAGCATGTCTAAGTGTCACAGGGCAAGAGACGTAACCCCGAATTGCTCCTGTATTGAAGTGTATGTGCGTTTTCACGGAGAAAAGGATGTAATGCATCCTGTTTGTATCGTTTGTAAAGGGCTAAACTAAAATGTAGATACAGATTTCTGTATAACTGCAACAAAAGTCACTGTGGCAAGGGGCAGTTTTTTAATGGGGGTCAGATTTGGTAATGTGAAAATAGCTTCTTCTAGCTTGGTTTGTCATTGTAGAACAGTTTATCTCATACCTCAATCGGTTCTTATTCAGCTTCATGACGGAGGTCTGTTGACACATTTAAGTGGAACCAGACACGCTATGTTTTCTTGAACACAGTGACTGCGGGAATGTGGCACAAACTGCTATTTCATTTTCATTTTCAAACCTTTATTTAACCAGATTGGTCCCATTGAGATCATAGATCTCTTTTTCAAGGGAGACCTGCAGATATTAGCTATGCTAACTATGGCCCATTCCCAAACCGCCCCCTACACCCTACCCCTCCGTTTGCGTGTTCACGCGGAGGGTCCGCCATATTAAGGGCTGTTCCAAACCAACGAGTGTGGAGCGGTGTGGAGGGGGAGTGGGCTATCAAGCCCTCAAACAGCGAGTCTGCATCGGCTGTTCCAAAAACTAAGAAGCTTATAAACATCAGGTTTAAAACTATAAGAGCACAATGAAAGATGTTTGGAGTTTTATTTGAGTTATTAATTTACATTTTTTGTCAAAGAGATGCTGATTTGAAACCGTTGTTACAGTTAAGGCATTTCCTGTTTCTGCCGGAGAGAGGGGAGGCCGTCCCAAAGCTTGCTCCTCCATCTGACAGGAGGAGCCTCGTTGAGCTGCGAGTGTGGCTACAGACGGAGTTCACTGCGTCACGGAGGGGTAGGGTCGAGGGAGTGGTTTGGGATTGGGCCTTAAAAACGCTATGCTAACCCTAAACCGCTAAGCTAATCCTTAAATTGCTAAACTAACCCTTACACCGTAAAGCTTACCCTTAAACCACTAAGCTAACCCTTAAACTATTAAGCTTAAACTTAAACCACTAAGCTAACCCTTAAACTATGAAGCTTAAACTTAAACCACTAAGCTAACCCTTAAACTATTAAGCTTAAACTTAAACCACTAAGCTAACCCTTAAACTATTAAGCTTAAACTTAAACCACTAAGCTAACCCTTAAACTTAAACCACTAAGCTAACACTTACACTATTAAGCTTAAACTTAAACCACTAAGCTAACCCTTAAACTATTAAGCTTAAACCACTAAGCTAACCCTTAAACTATTAAGCTTAAACTTAAACCACTAAGCTAACCCTTAAACTATTAAGCTTAAACTTAAACCACTAAGCTAACACTTACACTATTAAGCTTAAACTTAAACCACTAAGCTAACCCTTAAACTATTAAGCTTAAGCTTAAACCACTAAGCTAACCCTTGAACTATTAAGCTTAAACCACTAAACTAACCCTTAAACTATGAGGCTAACTGTTAATCTGCCAAGCTAACCCATGGGACGTTTAGCTAACCACTAATCCAGGGGTGCCCAGCCTTTTTTGAACCGAGAGCTACTTTTAAAGTTGCCAGTCTGCCGAGATCTACCAGTCCAAATAGAGAGGCGTAGCCATTACTGACAGCCTACTACCAGGTAAATACACACTTCTACTTGTATAAAACTGACCTTTGTACGATGAATACTTCATAAAATACTGCAGATGCTTTATCTTACCTCTTTCTAATCTACACACATACAAGTATTTAACTGAAGTTACACAACAGTGTTGTTGATACAGAGTTGGAGTTTATTCACACGTCACATACTACAGTGGGTAATGTTTTCAAGAAACATTGAACAGTGCTGCCACATATGACACAGGAACAAAAGAAAAGACTCTGAACCCTTTATTTGCCATTATATAAAAATAGTGTTGCTACAAAAGTATAAATTAGGCTTACTAATAAGCAGTGTTGTGCTAGTTACTGAAAACCAGTAACTAGTTACCATTACTAGTTACTTCATGTCAAAAGTAACTCAGTTACTTTACTAGTTACTTACACCCAAAAATAATGCGTTACTGTGAAAAGTAACGTTTTCGTTACTTGACAAAAGGGCTCCCATTAATGCCCTTATAGCCTTCATTTCAGTACTGTTATTGCATTGGAGAATAATACAATCTGTTGATCAACTTGACATGCATTATATGCAATCTGGATTGCATCGATATTAGCTGGCTTTCCATTTTTGTATATTTTTTCTCCAGGTAGTTGGAAAAAGTTTTCCGTCCCATATGCCGTGTGCCGCCCGGGCATGGTATCATGCTAACTAGCTCCCTGAAAGTGGGTGACTCCACTGTAGCAATAGCCTGCATGTGTTCTACAACATACCGTGCAATGGCTTTATCGACTTTTCCCTGGCTAGCAGTCCTTTGGTTAAAATCCAGCCGCTGTTGCTTAGGTGGAGGTGGAGTGGCGTCGGCTGAGTCTCTGTGGTCTTAGCTACTAGCTTCGTCCCAGCATGTTGTTTTTGCAGATGTTTTAAGAGATTTGAATTACTGGTTTGGGAAGTAGATAGGATCTTTGACCCGCCAAGACACAACTTACATTTAACTAAAACGTTCTTTTCTTTGTGCTCGACAAAAGTGAAATAGTGAGAATATCTCCAGGTGGAGAAACTAGACTTGAGCTCCGCCGCCGCCATGATAGTCTTGTTAGTAAACAACACAAACACGCCCACAGCCCGTCTCCGCATGTGACACAGGAAGTATCAAAGTACATTTACTCAAGTACTGTACTTAAGTACAGTTCTCATCTCTGTTCGCCTGGCTGTTGACTATATAAAAAAACTAACGCAGTAACGGAGTAACGCACCATGTAGTAACGGTAACTGAGTTACTGAATTTAAAAAGTAATGCGTTAGAGTACTAGTTACTGCCAAAAATAACGGCGTTACAGTAACGCGTTACTTGTAACGCGTTAGTCCCAACATTGCTAATAAGACAACTCAGATCTGAAGCTACACAGGAATCTGCTGCAACAGTGCAATAAATAAGACAAAATTAATAGAATCAAACCCTTTTTTGTAGCATTTTAGTAGAGTATAAAAAGAAATGCCTTTTTAAAATAGCAACACTAGTTTCTTAACCTGAATTGATAATAGACTATAATCAATTTAAACAGAACAGATCTTAATGTTTGCATTCTTATACCATTTTGTACAATAATTATAATGAATAAGTTCAAACAAACTAAAACTTACAGCTGATTAATAACGGTATCTAACTTGAGTTTTTGTTTCTGTTATTTTTACTGTCCCCCAAAAGCGCGTCAGCAGCCTCCAGGAATGCTTCTTTCACAACTTCGCCATCTTTGAAAGACTTCATGTGTTTCTCAAGAACGTGACTGACACGATAAGATGCTCTGGTAGCAGCCTTGCTCTTGTTGTTGGGCCTGGTGAAAAGGGACTGCTGTGCATTTAGCTGTCCTTTCAGGCCCCTCCCCCTTTGGAGCGTAGGGCATTAGGAGGGAATTCCGTCTCGTAGCGTTTGTGCACTGTTTTGAAATGCCGCTCCTAAATTACCCTTCATCGATAAAGCCACGCTCGCATTGCAGATGAGACAGATGGACTTTGAATTGGAATAGATACAAAAATAATCATCCTCCCACTCGGAGTGAACATTATATGTTTTGGCCGAGGCTATATACAGGACGGTCCTGTACACAACGCCAAATGGCTATATACAGGACCGTCCTGTACACAGCTCTCTGAAATGGCTATATACAGGACGGTCCTGCACAGAAGCCCTGAAATGGCTATATACAGGACGGTCCTGTATATAAGGTCTCTGAAATGGCTATATACAGGACGGTCCTGCACAGAAGCCCTGAAATGGCTATATACAGGACGGTCCTGTATATAAGGTCTCTGAAATGGCTATATACAGGACGGTCCTGTATATAAGGTCTCTGAAATGGCTATATACAGGACCGTCCTGTATACAAGCTCCGAAATGGCTATATCCAGGACCGTCCTGTAAACAGCTCTCTGAAATGGCTATATACAGGACGGTCCTGTGGATAAGATATCTGAAATGGCTATATACAGGACCGTCCTGCAGCTAACGTCAAATGACTATATACAGACCGGGCTATTATAGCATGCTTAAGCAAGTTTCGCGGGTGGTAATGTAGGGATAGGATTCACAGATAAATATTCTCACGACAACATTATTTTCAATGAGTTTCCCCTCAATATAAAATTGTGGCAATTAAATCTCTTTCCATGCCAATTGCTTAGCTTTTTATGCTGATTTCAGTCTTTTTTTTGGCTTATCTTTTTATGTTGTTTCAATCATTTTCTACTTTATATTTTCCAATGCACAATGTTTTCCTTGTAAAGGATATCACTGCATACTTTAAAGACTACTCGGTTTTATTAAAACTGAAGGTTTTTTTTTTAAAGAATACGCCGACATTTCGTTGACGTGTAGTGATTTTGCATTGAAAGCAACACAAATCATTTATCGGCTACGCCAGCATTTTTATTTTAGAAATCGGAGAAACCGTATTTTGAATTGTATGTAGTATGCTGTACATTTTTGTAATTTATCCTGCTGTAAACGTTAATTGTACACCAATTATATCCATATTTCTGTAGACTACATAAAAAGCGACTCTATTTTTCTGCCGATAAAGACGTGAAAATCCCATGAAATGTCAGGTTTCATTTCTAAAATTGGTGAAGGTCACCCTCTGGTTTCAAACTGTGTTGGAGCTGTTGGAGTCTACCGGACCAGGTCCGTCCTCCGCGCAGATCGTTTGGATATGGCTAGAGCGGGGTCGCTGTCCGGATCTGCCGATGACCGTTTCTTAGTTCTGAGGGAAAAGGAATTGTGTCCTAGACACTATTCTCTGTTAGCTGTACAAAACTAGACTTTGCACTCCAATGGATTGTTTCTTCAAATAAGCACTATATTACACAGTTCAACAAAGATACATCAATCTGATACTATACCACAAAGCGCCTTGGACTCCTTCTTGAGTTCTCACCGTGACAAGCTCGTCAGTGTAAGATCCCAGTTGAAGAGAGAGCCTCGAGTACTGAATACATCCTGCTTATATACTGTTCCTAGCGGAGCCCCCACCTTCGCTGCTTTCTTGTGGTGTAATCTGCCGTTGCTACCCTAGCAACTCTTAGGTTAGCCTTCGGCGCGCTTTTGTTACTTCCTTATTTGCTTTCACTCACTTCCTTATCTGGTTTCACTCACAAGACTGCCCTTGTGAACTGTTGCGCCTGCTTGGTGGGTGATTTAGTGTGAGAATAATGAGTTCTGCAACCTTGTGGCTTATCAGTTTGGACATAACAGGATGCCTCTGTTCTTAATCTGGTTGACCCCGCGTTTTTGTTGCACACAGTATTCACATAGTATATTTCCACTGAGGCTTCTCAGCAGTTGGACTTTAACACAGTACTGTACTTTTCCACTCAGACAGCTCAATGTCTTAGCTTTTCCATGATAGGCCCACTATATCTTATATTCACTGCCACATTTGCCTTATCTTTATCCTTCAATGCCCCTTTTGCCCCATTCTAATGATTGGGGCAACAAAACAACGCTATTGTTTATGTACATTTATGTCAGCTGTTTTAGGCTTCTGTCTCTCTTTCCCACATTCTGCCATACGGTGGTACTGGTGGTGCTGTCGGGAAAGTGTCCATTGCTGCCGCTTCTTCTTCGCCTTCTTCAATGTCTGGGTTGTTTTCTAAGGATAGCAAGGCGAATTGTTGGCCCAGGGGAGTAGAAGGTGCTATGGCGGTACTAATTATTTTGTCCACCATTGAGCGGATACCAGGGATGCAGCAGCACCCGCACAAGGTCAAAATTGCTGCAAACACGGCCATTGATACCAATACTGAGGTGACCAGGGTTTTGTATTTACCGAACACTGACATCCATTCGTGGAGTTGGTTGCCACCGCAGTGGAACCATATGTCTGCTCGGATTACACCACGTCCAGGTGTAGTTGGTGTCACTATGTGGTCGCAGAGAGTTTTGTTGAACCCCCCGGTGTTTCTGATTGTGGTGTGGAAACAGGTATAATTCAACCTCGGAACTTTTGCAAAGAATAAGGGCTTTTTTAATTCCGAGTTGGCTAAAGGGAAGTAAACTTCGTATTTAGAGCAATTGTGTTGAGGGTTGTCTGTCCCCATTATTTCAGTGGCACACCTTGGTTCTACCGGGGCAGGAATTATGTGGAGCAGGGGTCTGGCTCCCATACAAACGAGGCAGTCATCGCCTGTGTCTAGCGCGGCTTGTTGTGCCATCAGTAACCAGTTGTTGCTGTTTGCTGTGTGTCCCGAGATTCCAGTTGCTGCTTGGAACTCTTGATCAGTTGTCCACTCCTTAGTGGAGTGGATCACCACCCCCTTTTGGACGGATACTATGTCAGATTGTGGTCTTTTAATGCGACTGGACATGCATACGTATATAGAGAATTGGGGGCTTGGCGATGTCTTGGGCCATAGATAAAAGGATGCGCAAGGGGGTTCATCTTTCTTGGGTTGGGGTACCCCAGTTAAGTCTAACTGTACTACGAGGCCAGATGAGGATTTTGCCAGGTGTACTCTTTGCCTTACTTTTTTCGCTGTTCCTGTTGACGATGAACTCCAATCCGCCCCTGTCTCTCCCACCAAGTCGGTCCACGCTCGACCATAGCTATATCTTTCATTGGGATCGCCTTTTCCGAACCAAAAGTCTAGCGTCATGTACCATTGGTATTTGTTTCCCCACGACCCTCCTTTTTGGTTGAGTTCGTTTGACAAACTGGTGTACGGGATGAGGGTAGTGGTGCTTGAGTCCGAGGGTAGGTAAATTGTCAGCGATATGTGTCTCAATGCATCTTTCTGGTTACATTGGGTGAAATTTGCCGTATCTACTGTGCCGGCCACATTGCGGACGTGTCTAGTTAGGCTGTTTTTTGGAGGAGAAAAGGTATCTTGTGTAGTTTTATTTTGTGGGGAATTTGGATTATTACTTTGGTCAATGATTTGCCTCCCCCTTTCACCCACTATGATAATGATTATTCCAACAATAATGAAAAAACACAGTGTTAAGGCCAAGCAATAGAGGTGTTGATTAGGTCCTGAGTTCTTCTTCATCTTTGTTTTTCTTGTAAAAGTTCTTTGGTGTATCAGTGTAGGTGAGTGTCTCTTATGTGGTGTGTGTATGTGATGCGTGTGGTGTACCGCCTACTTTGGGGGAGCGGTCCCTTGTTGTGCCTCCTCGCCGGCTGTTATCTCCTGGGCTGCCGTTGGTTCCCCTGTTGTCTCCTCCTCCTCGGAAGTGGAGTCGATGTCCACACTTGGGGGTTGGGGGGCTTCGGTTGTTTGCCTGATGTTCAGTTGGCCTAGGTCCTGGATGGTGTCAGCGAGGGTCCTGGTAGGTGCTGGTGCTTCCACACACCTGCTCCAGTGGTACCACGTGTCTCCTTTTCCGTCTACTCTGACTGCATGATCTGTTCGCTGGGTTACCTTGAGTGGTTCAGAGAACCTTGGAGCACACCACTTGGGTTTGATCGTCTTCAGGCGGACGTATTCAGCGTCCCTGCTGCCCTCAGCTTCCTCTGTGTGTCCTTTGGCTCTGGCTGCTGTGGATTCGTCCGCGAACTCTGCAACGAGGCATTTTAGTTGTTTATAGTAGGCCTGGTGCCCCACTTTGTCATACAGTTCCTTTGAAACCGTGGCTCCCGCCCCTGGGCCTGGAAACTGGTGCCCATGAGTCATTTCATATGGAGTGAACCCAGTGGTCCTGCAAATGGAACTCCTGATAGCCAATAGGGCGAGAGGTAGTGCCTCCAACCATGTCATTCCTGTTTCTTCCATCGCCTTTGCTAGTTTCTGTTTTAGATTTAAGTTCATTCTCTCAACCTTTCCCTGTGATTGTGGATGATACACTGCTCCAAATCTGTGGGTTAGCCCAAGAGAGGCTTCCACCACCGCTAAATCGTGATTTTTGAAGTGGCTTCCATTGTCACTGCGAATCTTTTTGGGGAACCCGTGTCTTGGAATGTAGGTTTGTACCAGGAAGTTGATTACAGACTGGCTGTCTTCTTTTGCACAGGGGATGGCTTCTGGCCACCCTGTGTAGGCATCCACAACCATGAGTATGTACCTCTTTCCCCTGTGTCTGTCTATCATGTCTGTATAGTCTATGACTATCTCCTCCCCTGCCATTGTTACTGCAGGAAACTTTCCCTCATGTGGTTTGATGGTGGCCCTCACATTGTAGCGTCCACAAATACTGCATTCTTCAAGATGATTAGCTATTAAATCTGGTAGGTAAGGGTGCCACCAATGGGTCAGGGCCCTAACCATTTGGTTATTTCCTACGTGTGCCATTGAGTGTGCTTCCTTCATCATAGCTCTTACCCACCCTGGTGGGATCACTGGCCTCCCGTCTGGGGAGTACCAAATGTAATTTGCTCCCTTTCTTGCCCCTTTGTTTCTCCAGGCCGTTAGTTCTTGCGGGGAAGCTTTAGATTGTTCTTTAGCCAACTCCTCATCTGTTCTGGCTTCTAGTATTCCTTCTTGGGGAGCCCGTACAACCATTTGTGAGAATGTGGCTTTGTATCTGGCTGCCTGCTTGGCGGCCAGATCGACGGCAGTGTTTCCATCGGTTAGGTACCCTGTGGTTTTGGAGTGTCCTTTGCATTTGATTACAGCTACTCTGTTGGGTTTCATGATAGCCTCCTCTAACGCCTTGATTTTGTGATAGTGTTTCACTGGTGTTCCTGTACTAGTTACGAATCCTGCCCTGAGCCATCTTTTTAGGTCGTGGTGCACTACCCCGTGTACGTATGCTGAGTCTGTGTACACATTGATGTCTTGATCTATTCCTTGGTTCAAAGCGGCGATTACGCCCTTTAGTTCAGCTAGTTGAGCTGACACTTTTCCTTTGATGGTGGAGCAGTCAATGTTTTCAAAAAGTCCTGTCTCATTACTTCGTCCTACCACAGCGTAGGCCCCTTTTAGGCCGTCCTGTGGGTGTCTGTAACAACATCCGTCAGTGAACATGTCTCTTGCCCCTGTTACTGGCGTTTCCTGCATGTCTGGGCGTATTTTTACATCCTGTACTACTTTTTCCTCACACCTGTGTGGGACTCCTTCTCCTGGTAAGTAGTCTGCCATGTTGGTGCCTTCATGTGTGTAGGTTATGTGTGGCTGTGTCAGAGACTTTTCTAACCTGGTCTGTCTTGCTGATGTCATGGTGAAGGCCGCTGAGTTGACTAGGGCTACAATGCTATGGCTTGTGAGCACTGTGAGTGGGTGTCTCATCACTATGTGTTGGATTTTCCTTAGTACTCTAGCCACTCCAGCTGCATGTCTGATGCATGGGGGTTCTGCTACTGCGGGGTTTTTTACTGCCGGTGCTGCTACTGGCGCGGCTACTAGGGGGGCTTGTGTGGCCGGGGTGGTTTTATTTGTTTCTTCCAGGCGGCCAGCGGCTGAGACCATGGCATATGAGGTCCTAATTAATTGTTCTAGTTTTTCTTGTTGGTCTTGGTGTGCTTTCTTTTTGAGTGACCATCGCCCTGGGTCTATGCTCTTGTGACGACAGAGCTCTTCTTCTAGCCCTTTGGTGGCTTTTTTGAACATTCCTTTTGTATCTTTCCCTCCTAACAACTCTCCTTTTTTATCCTTAGTTCTTTGTCTGTGTGCTGTCAGTATGCCATTATCTGTAAATTTTCGGTACAATTTTGCTACCCCTTTTTCCCATTTTTTGTGATCCTTTTTCTCAACTTCCTTTTGTCCTTCTTCCACCCATTCTTTCCAAACCTCGCGACGTACATCTGGGATTTTGAAGCCTAGTGCTTCTTCTCTCGCAAATTCGCCTTCCATTTTCTACTTTTCCTTATCTTTCTTTATCAGATTATCTGGTTGCTAGCGTCTTTTGCTAGTCTTCTACCTTTTCTTAGATACTAGGGCCTCGCCTAGTTTTACACTGTGCTATGGCTACTGGTACGGCGACCAGTTTTACACCTTCCTTAGATACTAGGGCCTTGCCTAGTTTTACACTGTACTATGGCTACTGGTACGGCGACCAGGTTTACACCTTCCCTTTGGACCGCGGCGGATCCTCATAAATTACGGGTTTCACCCGCTTCTCACCACAGATTTGTTTATGCCCTTGTTGATCTATTTAGTGCACACAATTTTATTTACGTTTTATCTTTACTTTTTAGCTGAGACAATTATTTCTGCCATTTTCACACAATCCTAAAATGTAGTGGTATTTCAAACACATCTATTTGTTGTAACAGGCAGATGCTTACCTTGATTCTGAGTTACCCGGGTTTTTGATTGTGTGAGATGGTTTCTTGTAAAAGCCGTAAACTCAATGTTTTTTGGTGTCCTCTCAGAAGGTCATCGGTGTCCAGACTACCTGCTCTAGACCATCACGTCAGGGTCACCAAGCTGTTGGAGTCTACCGGACCAGGTCCGTCCTCCGCGCAGATCGTTTGGATATGGCTAGAGCGGGGTTCGCTGTCCGGATCTGCCGATGACCGTTTCTTAGTTCTGAGGGAAAAGGAATTGTGTCCTAGACACTATTCTCTGTTAGCTGTACAAAACTAGACTTTGCACTCCAATAGATTGTTTCTTCAAATAAGCACTTTATTACACAGTTCAACAAAGATACATCAATCTGATACTATACCACAAAGCGCCTTGGACTCCTTCTTCTTGAGTTCTCACCGTGACAAGCTCGTCAGTGTAAGATCCCAGTTGAAGAGAGAGCCTCGAGTACTGAATACATCCTGCTTATATACTGTTCCTAGCGGAGCCCCCACCTTCGCTGCTTTCTTGTGGTGTAATCTGCCGTTGCTACCCTAGCAACTCTTAGGTTAGCCTTCGGCGCGCTTTTGTTACTTCCTTATTTGCTTTCACTCACTTCCTTATCTGGTTTCACTCACAAGACTGCCCTTGTGAACTGTTGCGCCTGCTTGGTGGGTGATTTAGTGTGAGAATAATGAGTTCTGCAACCTTGTGGCTTATCAGTTTGGACATAACAGGATGCCTCTGTTCTTAATCTGGTTGACCCCGCGTTTTTGTTGCACACAGTATTCACATAGTATATTTCCACTGAGGCTTCTCAGCAGTTGGACTTTAACACAGTACTGTACTTTTCCACTCAGACAGCTCAATGTCTTAGCTTTTCCATGATAGGCCCACTATATCTTATATTCACTGCCACATTTGCCTTATCTTTATCCTTCAACTGGAACACCTTTGATACCTTATCTTGTCATTTCGTAAATCCAAGTGCTGGCCCCTTGCCACAATACAATCTATTTTTACCAGGCAATTAAATTAATATCACATTACATTAACAGTAGTTAGGTTTTGAATTTTGCCTGTGATCAATCTGTTATTGTCGTTTTTGCTTAGAATACTATATATAAAAATAACCAAATTAGTGGCAATTTATAAGTTAACGGGTGAGGCGTGTTAACACCGGTTGATCTTCAGCGCGACCTTTTAAACATAACAAGTATTAGCTCTTCCATGAAGCTTGTCTACCGCTAGCAAATTATTTTTGTGTTATTAAAAAACAAAAGTTAATGCCAGTGAAGTAATATTCGGAGAATCAAAGCCGTATCGACCATGCTGCAATGATTTTCATGGTTGAACCCGTTAAAGCTGGTCCATCTTTCATGTAAGAGCTACTAGTATACGCAATGTTAAAGAGTGCACGTTTCCTAAAAGGGTACGTGGTTTCTAATTATTCTTAATATCAAATAAATTGCTCGTTAGTTCTTCACTTTGATATGAATTCTTTGAAATACCAATCCGCAGTTGTCAAATACCGGTTATGTGTACCAAGTAGAATTGTCAATACTTTGATGAAGAGAACTAGTTGGATACGGGCCATATTACAAAGCTATCTTACGTGCGTATATATTTTTAGCTCATCCGCAGATGTGTAGTCTGACAGGGCAGGTCTTTCCGAATGTGTTTTTATTGTGGAATAACATCAAAGGTATTTAATAAGTTCATACACTGATTGTTCAATTTTAATATTCGGATGAAAGATCATTTCTCCACCAAAAAGGACAATGGTTATTTGAGAAAAAAGAAAGTAAAAGAATTCAACAAATTAACGTATTTATTATATAACAACACAGAGTTCCCAGTTTTTCTTGAATATATCATTTGGCATTACGTCTATTATCACAATGATCACTACAGTCATACCACCAATTAAAAGTAAGACAAACACGATCAAGCAAACTGGTGCAATCTTACTTCATAGACAAAGTGTTACAACTATAAAAAAAAACACACATAAAAAACTAGTCGTAACTATACTGAGTGTAATCTAGGTATCGGTAATACGGGAGATCCGAGCTCTCTAGGTTTCCAGTTACGTTTAGCGCTATATTGTGACGTCAATCTCAGAAATGTTAGGCAACGTCACATTGTCGGCGATCTGACACGTCAGTAAAAAGCTCTGTGGATTATTGAAACAACTACATCAGCTTTCCGCGATCAGCTTTTTTACGTTTTTACCGACAATGTGACGTTGCCTAACATTTCTGTGATTGACGTCACAATATAGCGCTAAACGTAACTGGAAACCTAGAGAGCTCGGATCTCCCTTATTGGATAGGTTTCTGCAACAAACTCGGTAGAAATGGAATAACTGTCTCTAATGAATTTACAATAGCAACACCTAGCTAAAAAAAAAACTCAAGATATGTCAAATACTATTTGTTGTCATGAAGCTATTTAGGGGCTATGTCCACTGATCGAAGCAAGCGGCGCCAACACATATTAACTGGACCCCCCCCCCCCGAAATGGATTGCCGTGCGTATAATGGGTTTAGCGTAGCGCTTGCAACACGACGATCTGTAGCAAACTGCAACGAATCGCCTAAGTCGGTCATTCAGTTTTGACAAGGGACATGCAGATAAGTTTTGAAACAAATAATAATAATAATATATAAATTAGGGCTGTCAAACGATTACAATTTTTAATCAGATTATTCACAGCTTAAAAATTAATTAATCATGATTAATCACCATTCGAACTATGTCCAAAATATGCCATTTATTTATGTATATTGTTGTGGGAATGGAAAGATAAATGAAAGAAGGCGGATATATCCATTTCACATACAGTATCTATGTTTATTATAAAAAAAATTCTGCGTGTCAAAATGAAAGACAACCCACACACCTATCAATCATCAAACCGTGGGGTTTTAATTCATTACGTGTTGATTTCTATCAACGGGGGAGTACTTCAGGAAAGTCGACAGAGGGGGGGGGGGGCGGCGGCGGCTAGTGGAGTACTTCTTGACCACAGAGTGTGAACGTTGTGATCAGCTGTTTTAGCGCAGTTCTCCATGTGAAGGGGGGGGGAGTCTCCCTCCGTAGCCAGGTTGGCGTAGTTTTGGCACAATTCCGTTGTACAGACCGACGTTAACAGCAGTCCTGTCTGTGCACACGGAGACCGACTCTGTCGTCCGGTGATCTAACCGCCTTCTGGAAAAGCTTCACAAGTACGTCGGTACGCAAATGCGCTTTGTGACACAAGTGACGGTACGCATTTCAGATTACGCACATAACCTGCGTACCAGTTATGTGCACCCCTGTACTACAGCAAAAGTTTTCTCCGTCGGGACTTCCTCCAACAACACCACGCCGTTATCAAAGATGTTCTATTGAGAAGACGATCACTACGTGACAAAAGTTTTCAAAACCGTGGCTACTGAAATCAATCTTACTAACTGCTGTCTGTGCAATTTACTCCGCGTGAGTTGGCAGACTTTATTTTGCTTACTTTAACATCATTTTTCATGGTGGGGCTAAGCCATTTCTTGGTATGGCTGTAGCCTACCCCAGTCATACCCTGGCGCTGCCACTGGTGGCACGTATGGGGCGGGCCATTCTGCACATGCGTTAAATGCGTTAAATATTTTAACGCAATTAATTCAAAAAATTAATTACCGCCGTTAACGCGATAATTTTGACAGCACTAATATAAATAAATAAACATAAGAACTAAAGACTATCTTTCATTAATCTTCAATTATTGCAGTTTCACGTTGCAAACATCAGCAATCTAACTAAAGCCATCTCCTTTAATCTCGCCGAGCTCGTAAAACTAATCCATCAAGGATTCGATCAAATACATACACAAATTATAATTTTTGTAAGCCTGGAGGAGCGACTGTTAACACTGACTACCCCTATTGTCGATTTCTCTCAAAACAGATTTTTCGAAACTAATACATACATAATCGAAGATTCGACAGTTCTTTATTAATATTTTGATAACTGACTATGTTATGCATTGATTTATTCAGTGATGAAAGTGCCTAACGTCCCGAACATGCACTTGTATGCAACACCTTCAGATCCTTTTACGAGCTCGGCGAGATTAAAGATAGCTTTAGTCAGATTGCAAACGTCAGCGGTCAGTATAATTAAATAGGAATTGCTTCCCTTGTCACATTAAGATTGCAAAATGGACCTACGAACCAAGCAGAACGAAAATCAACCGTATATGCCAGATATTAGTTATTTTCTTTATTATCTTAAATTACATAATTAAATAATCGCGATTATTTTTTGGCACAATAAATTAATTAGAAAGCCCGATGGATGTATTTAGATACACCAATTTAATCTTATGAGACCTTACTGTTCTGCATCCATTGAAACCGGCAGATCTGTTTTGCAAGGCTGAAATACACCACATATTCGTAAGTTCACCCTTGGAAAGGAAAATAATAAATATCTTTAACAATTTAATAAATACAGAAGAATACCATTACATTTGATTGATAATATGAATAAATATGCTCTATTTTTAATACGAAGAAGCTTTGAAAAATACATATTTTTATCTGAATCAACGAGTTCGTTTTAGTTACGACGCGTTCTGAAAAATAGCTACAATGCATCGCAATGCTATGATCAACTAACTGTACACGAGCCCCTGACGGAAAACTAAATAGCAACTTATTTTAAAGAAGTAAAATAAATAAACTACAATCATAAAATCTAATGTGTTAAAACCTTGCATGCTTACAACAGGAATGTTCATACTAGAAATGGTGATGGGCTATTTCATCCGCATTATGTACAAGATCCAAACATCACCAGTCAGGGTTGCCAGCATTTTTGTTAAATAAACTTCCCCGACTTTTCCCCCGACAAAATTACATTTTTCACTGACCTTTCCCCGACAAATGAACAAAAATTAACGATAAAAGAAACAAAAATTAACGGCCTCCTTCCTCCCATACCGTCTTTTCCTTCCAGTTTACTATTTCCATAATCAAAGTACATAATTTGCAAATCCCTTTCAGCCTTCTGATTTCCTTATAATATATAGTAAAACTTCAAAGATGGCCATAGCCTCATAGATGATACTCGACACAAAATTACTCACCCCCCCCCCCCCTGACTTTGATGAAATTTGCAATTTCCCTGACCGTGAAAAAAAAATTCCTTGACGCTGGCAACCCTGCCAGTCCTTGACATTGCATTTCAATAAAAATAAATATTAAAAAGCAAGATATTTTAAAACCATGTACAACCATGGTCAGGAAAACTCACTGACCTCCATCTTTGTCACATTTCAAACGTTATCAACTTGGTACAAGCCCCAACCCCCACATGAATGTTCTATATAGATAATATCTAGATGGGTTCCAGACCGAAAACTAACTAGCAATCTATTGAAAAGTTAAAAATAAATAAACAAACAATAAATATACAGTCCAATATGTGATAATTTGCATGCTTACAACAGGGATGTTCTTTTGCATATATGAAATATTTAGGTTCAGTAAGGGCCCATATTCAATCTGTTATCATCATAAAATATATTTTAAATGAATATCTTAAATATGATGGACGGATAACACTAGTAGTCGACAAAATTCAATCTGATAAATATTCAACGATATACTGTCGTTGCTAGACAGGACAGAAGATATGCGTCATAAAACCTCAAATAAAATTAGACTAATTCATATCGCATCCAATCTCCATGAACTTACATAATGATTAACAACTTATGACCCTCACTTTACATATATGCTGAACAGTTACACTAAACAAGCCTATTTGAATAATAAATAATCATTTCTGTGTAAAACTTTACAACTTAGATAGGACGGTATATATCACGTTCTTTTGTATATTATATATACTATACAGATGAAGCACTCCAGATCAGACTCAGGTGGGTGTGTCCCAGTCAAAAGCCCAGCGGATGCCAGCGGCTGGGGGTGTTGCCAATTTGCTAGAGGGCGTTGCCCAATTTCCCCATTTGTTCAATTACAGGATTTAACCATGAGATGGCGCTTCATTCACAAAATACACAAAGACAACTGTTTGCAATGTTTGCAGCTCTGCAGTTGTGTTTGCTGAATACAGTAGCATTTAATCACTTATTTGTTACTGTATGGTTTTCACAAGCTACTATAATGAAAACACATCAATATTTTAGATCAAATAAAGTATATAGTTTGCTTTATGCAGTATATTTCTTGTAATATTGTTGGGGTGTTTTTACACAGTACAGTAGATTGAAGTAAATCAACTTATACATTAAGATAAGATAAGATGGACCTTTATTAATCCCGTGGGGAAATTCAGTAGTTCAAACAGCAACAGGGTGAGAGTGAAAAACAGGACAGCACAGATTCACACAGATTAATACAATCAAAAATAAGATGAGCTATACAAATAATAATAATGAGAAACTATGAAATAAGAAATGAATAAAACTAAAATATAATTATCATATCATGTATTATAATGTATTGTATTATTAAGTAATATCATACATTAACCCCATTATAGCAGATGCCACATTGAATGGATGAACACATTTATGCATAAATAATTACAACAGAGTATTTCTAAATACAAGTTGTAAAAATACTTATATGTATTTAATATTAACCCTTTGGAGTTGACCGTCACGCCGGCGTGATCAGATCACATGACCTGTGCCGCATAAAAACAACAGTCCGGACAACATTGCCGTGTGTTTCTGTCGAAAGTACTGGCTTGGAACTATATCCCAGTCTTTGTTTCATGCAAAAAGACCCAGTAAACACGGAGAGACGATGATATAAAGTTAATACATTTCAAAAGTATGAAAAATGGAAGCACATATTTGAATATATTCGCCGCATTTGATCATTTTACGAAACGGAAAATACTGGAAACTGTAGATCCTGCTCAACAGGATGTATATGTGTATTTCTGTCGAAAGTACTGGCTTGAAACTATATGCCAGTCTTTGTTTCATGCAAAAATACCCAATAAACAGACACAAATAAACACGGACATACGATGATATAAAGTTAATACAGATATATTTCAGAAGTATGAATAATGGAAGCACATATTTTAATATCTTCGCCGTATTTGATAATTTTACGAAACGGAAAATACTGGAAACTGTAGATTCTGCTCAACAGGATGTATTTACCAGGGAGGGGGTGAGGTAATCAGGTAAACGGAGTGATACGAAACGAGACGAAAAGAGACGAAGAGGAACGGCGGGAACCGAAGAGAGACGGCGGGAAATGAGAGAGACGAAGATATACGAAGACAGGCGGCGGGAGACGAAGAGAGACGGCGGGAGACTGGATTGAAGTAAAGTGACAGACAAACATTGAGAATTTAGATATAGTTAGATAGATTTAGAGTTTTGAAGATTCAACTATGATGAAGAGAACTCTGAACGTGAGTCAAGCTTTAAGCTTGTTTTTTGACATGGAGGAGGAGGAACCTGTGATGTTGCCCTCTGTGTCGTATTGACAGAAACCGCTTTGAAGCGTGGCACAGATAAAGACAGAAAAAACTGATTTTTGTACATAATGTGTGTATATATATATATTTGTATTATATTTATAATAACACTTTTGCCTTATCAGAATGAAATCCCATGCTATCTCAATCAAACTTTCACATTATCATAGTGACAACCCATGTATATATTTCCAGCTTTTAAATGGTTTCGTTGTGTATGTTTGTGTTACATATGAAAAATAATATAATTTTCAAAATCTGTTTTTACGGTTTTTTTTGTTGTGATTTTGGGTCCAAAATGTTCATATAGTAGAAGATCACTGCTCTAAACAAAGTCAAAAATCCTACATCCAAACGAAATAAATATAATTAATTATGATGAATACGTAAAGTATTGTTCATTGTTTTTCACTTTTATTAAATGTTTGATATTTCCGGTGGAAATGGTGGACTATCGGACATTCAAAATGCAGCATATTTTCACTCTTACACACATATATTCTCCTTTTACATACATACATTTTCACTCTCACACACGTATATATACTCACACATTCATACATTTTGCTCTCATATTATCATATTTCAATGCACACATTCATATATTGTCACTCACACATTCATGCATTTTGTTCTCATATTCATATAATGTAATGCTCATATTTATACATTTTGCTCTCATGCGAAATGTACTAAAACAAAGTATGTCATGGTAGTGGTCAGCTGTTAAACACAAAAGTATATCTTAAGGGCTGTAAATATAATAAGCCTGTTGTCAATTTTAGACACAGGCTTATTATATTTACAGCCCTTAATAACATTCATTTTCTGGACTCAATGTGTGTCTTGGCCGTTTTCTTTGTTCCAAGCAAACGAGTGCTTTTTGTTTTGAAATCACTTCCGTGAGTTTCGCGGGCCTCCCCCCTCGCTCCACTGCATCAGACCATTTAGTAAGGTAACAAGCAAAAGGGCAAAAACGCCTCTCAGACGCTCTTCCGTTTACTTTTTTAATAAAGAAAAACAAATGGTCCGTAGATACACGGACTCATAGAGCCTATGTATGTATACTGTAAGCAGTGCTTGAATTGGAATGAAAAAGGTGCCAGTACTCTAAAATCAGCAACTTTTTCAAGTCAATTTTATATATACAGCCCACAAACAAGAATTTGGCTACTATAATGCTGGTGGGTTTGTCTCTTTACTACTGTATATTTTAGAAAGGTTCACTGTACTTAACATTTTTTATGATAGGCAGCGGATATGGCTAAAGCTCAGTAAGGTCAATATTAACTGAAAATATAGCAATCAAAGTCTAGATCTTCTGCTGAAGACACATGAAGCAGAGACCTTTCAGGTGAGAGCCCCTCTGGTGGTGTTCAACATTAATGACAAGGAAACAAAGCTCTGGTCAGAAGCATTTTTTATAAAAAGCTTTAACAAAATTAAGTATTTCTGTACATTTTGAATGCAATCTAACTTTCCAACTCAGAAAACGAAAAACGAAAAAGTGCCAAAAGTCTTCTCACATGGCTGAGCTGCTTTGCAATATACTTCACCACTGAAGAATACAAATATGTATAAAGTAAACTATGATGCAATCTAACTTTCCAACTCAGAAAAATGATAAAGAGCATGAACAAAGAACATGTAAAAACAAATGCAAAATTTGCACAATCTAAAATGAGAAACTGTAACTGCAAGTAACAAAGTCTGAGCCATGGTAAAGAGTTACATTGAACACCAAGCTGATCAGATAACTCCCTGGTTGGTCTGAAGTCCTTCTATCTCCAGGATCTGTACAAATCGGCACATTATGCCAAAAGTCTTCTCACTGGGTGAGCTGCTTTGCAATATACTTCACATTGTTAGAAAAGGCTCCAGAAGGCCTTGGGGACATCAGTATCAGGGGCTGGAGCTGGACAGGCTCTTTCATCAGCACTTCTCCTTCCCTTTGCCAGCCAGGACCTCACATACTGTTCCGGATTGAACTGTCCTAGTGATGGTCCATTACATTTAATGAAAACCAGGCTGGACAGTCGGCTGACAGAGAGAGCATTCCTTTTTGCAGTAAGGATATCGTTCATGCAGCTGAATGCCCGCTCACACTCACTAGTGGAGACAGCGATGGTTCGGACTGCTTTCAGTAGAGGCTCCATGGCAGCAGGTGTACGGGATGCCCTGGTTTCCTTGTATTCGCGAAAGCCCTGAACAGTCTCTCTTCTGTCCACTTTCAGCACTTCGCACAAACGTAGCACCTCTACGTCCCCATACTGTACGTCTAACTCCTCTTCAGGCCAACTTCCAGGATGGATAACTTTCATGTCCTGGATTAGCTGATTGTCCCGGGCCTCCCGGCCATGTAATGGGATTTCTCTTGTGCTGACATGAGAGGAGGTTGTGGAAGTCATTCTGTGTCTCAGATTCTCTACCATACTGCGGAAAAACTGACCTGCATGAATCTGTACAAGCCTGCCATTCTCACGCAGGGCAACACCCTTGAAGGACTTCTCAGCTAGAGCTGTATGAACTGTAGTCATGTGTGGGCCAGGCATGGTGACCATGGATTCAAAAACTCGTATTTCTCGAGTTAAGAGCCTATCTGCTGTAGGCAGTGTCATCTCTCTTTTTTGGAGTTGCCGAGAGAGGTCGCTGAGCTCTGTGAGCGCATCGTACATCAGTCCCAGATTGCTGACAAACGTTGCAGATGTGAGCACATCATCCAGGCCCTTGTACTTTGCTCTGTCTCTGGAATCCCTGCTCGTGTCGTTTGCAGCATTTGTGAAGTGATCATGAAGCACTCGGTAGTTTTCCCAGACTGCTCTGACGCTCCTTTCACTTGAAGCCACCCAGCGGATGGACAAAACACGCCCTATCACCAGGAGACGCTGTCCGACTGCTTGCGCACACTGCGCTAACTGCCTCTGATTTTTGGGGGAGGCATGGAACAAGGAATAGAGTTTGTCAAAAAAGATCTGGAAATGATTGAGCCCTGAGACCTCCTTGACCACATCCCCAACTGCCAGCTCTAGACGATGATTGGAGCAGTGCCACACAAACAGGCTTGGGAATTTACTACACAACTGGGTAGCAACGCCTGTTCTCTTCCCTAGCATGACTGAAGCCCCATCACATGCAAAAGAAACGAAACACTGACCTAAAAAGTCCTCGTTAAAATCTCTTCCATTAACGCCTTTGTGATGTCATCAGCCGTTGTTCCATCCAACTCGATCAGCTCCCAAAAAAACGTTTCGGGCTCAGCATCAGCTAATGCTGAGCGTAGACACACAACAAGCACCGTTTTACCACTAATAGTGGTAGATTCATCGACCAAAACACAGAGTTTTCTTTGGTTTTCTGTAATGTCTTTTGCCATTTTTTTCTTCAGCTCATGAGCTATGTGGTCGATGATTTCGCCACAGGTTTTATTGGAGTGCAAAACCCTGCCCACGTTCAGCCCATTCAGTTTCTGTACATTCAAATCAATTGGTATGTCTGTGAATGGCCGGCTATGTTTGCCAATTTTATATGCCGTTCGAAAAACTCTGATAGTGGTGTCTAATTACATTACATTTTTACATTACATTGCATTTAGCTGACGCTTTTGTCCAAAGCGACTTACAATAAGTACATTCGACCAGGAAGACACAACCTTGAAGAAAACAGAATCATATAAGTATATCAGGTTTCATAGAGCCAAACATTTCAAGTGCTACTCAACTGGCTTTAGATAAGCCAGTCCTTTATTGGTATAAAAGTGCTTCGTTAATCGTTCTAACGCTCGAAGTGGAGTCGAAAGAGATGAGTTTTCAGTTTGCGCCGGAAGATGTGCAAGCTATCTGCCGTCCTGATGTCAATGGGGAGCTCATTCCACCATCTTGGAGCCAGGATAGCAAACCCACGTGTTTTCGCCGATGGGAACTTGGGTCCCCCTCGCAGCGAGGGCGCAACGAGTCGTTTGGCTGATGCAGAGCGTAGTGCACGCGCTGGGGTGTACGGTTTAACCATGTCCTGGATGTAGGAAGGGCCAGATCCATTCGCAGCACGGTAAGCAAGTACCAGTGTCTTGAAGTGGATTCTAGCAGTTACCGGAAGCCAGTGAAGGGAGCGGAGGAGCGGAGTGGTGTGGGAGAATTTAGGAAGGTTGAAAACCAGACGAGCCGCTGCATTCTGGATGAGCTGCAGAGGTCGGATGGCACATGCAGGTAGACCAGCCAGGAGGGAGTTGCAGTAGTCTAGGCGTGAGATGACGAGAGCCTGGACCAGAACCTGAGTCGCTTTCTGAGTCAGCTGGGGACGTATCTTCCTGATGTTGTAAAGCGTGTATCTGCAGCAGCGGGTTGTAGCAGCGATGTTTGCAGTGAAGGACAGGTTGTTATCTAGGGTCACACCCAGATTCCTTGCAGTCTGAGTCGGGGAAACAACTGAGGTGCCGATGTTGATTGTCAGGTCAAGAGTTGGACAATCTTTTCCCGGGAGGAAGAGCAGCTCAGTCTTGTCAAGGTTGAGCTTGAGGTGGTGAGCAGACATCCACTGAGAGATGTCAGCTAGACAAGCAGAGATGCGTGCGACGACCTGGGTCTCTGAGCGGGTAAAGGACAGAATTAATTGGGTGTCGTCAGCGTAGCAGTGGTAAGAAAAACCATGCGGGCTAATGACTGATCCGAGCGAGTTTGTGTACAAGGAGAAGAGGAGGGGACCAAGAACAGAGCCCTGAGGGACCCCCGTAGTTAATTGACAAGGGTCGGACTCAGACCCTCTCCAAGTCACCCTGTAGGTACGGTCTTTCAGGTATGAGGTGAGGAGGGAAAGTGCAGAGCCTGAAACTCCAAGTTCTTGGAGAGTGCGAAGGAGGATCTGATGATTCACCGTGTCGAATGCAGCAGACAGGTCCAACAGGATGATGACAGAGGAGAGGGATGCAGTTTTGGCAGTGTGCAGTTCCTCCGTGACAGCAATGAGAGCAGTTTCTGTGGAGTGACCTGCCTTGAAACCAGACTGGTGCGGATCCAGAAGGTTGTTCTGATTGAGATAACAGGAGAGTTGTTTAAAGACAGCGCGTTCAAGTGATTTAGATAGGAACGGGAGGAGAGAGACAGGCCTGTAGTTTATAACATCAGACGGGTTGAGAGTGGGTTTCTTTAGGAGAGGGTTTACTCTTGCCTCCTTGAGACTGTTTGGAAAGTGACCAGAAGTTAGAGAAGTGTTGATGAAATGGGTGAGAAACGGTAGAATATCAGGAGCGATAGTCTGAAGGAGGTTTGAAGGGATAGGGTCCAGAGGACAGGTGGTAGGGCGGGCAGAGGTAATGAGGGGAAGAACCTCACTTGGAGAGAGAGGGGAAAAGGAGGTAAGTGTGTTGGTGGAAGGAAGGTCTGGTGACCCAGCGGTGAGTAAAGGTGAGTCAGAAAAAGAAGAGCGAATATCATTAACCTTTTTTTCAAAGTGGGTAACAAAGTCGCTTGACAGAAGTGAGGAGGGGGGAGGAGCAATTCAGATGTATGCATAGACTGCACTTGATGTTGAATAGTTTCACGTGAAGCAGATGTAAGGATGTCAGCAGCTTTTACATGGGCTTGTGATTCTTTATGTTCTTTGATTTTTTTTATCAGGCTAGCTTGTTGTTTGCCCTTGTCAACACCGAAATGAGACACTGCACACTCACCCCATTCAGTTGACAGTTTCAGTCCTTGTCCAGTGTGTATTCCGAAAGATTTGACATCTCTGCATATCCGACATCCTAGCTTCTTATCTTTAAGAAGGAGCCATGCATTGGTCTTGCAAACATATTGCACCTGGTCCGTTGTCCAGCAGTCAGGTGCATCGCTTTGCCCGGTGTTGGTGGTGGCAGTTGCGCCAGCAGCAGCTAACGTTAGAGGCTCTGGAGGAGGCGGCGGAGCTAGTGCTAATGCTAATGCACTAGAACTTGGAGCAGGAGGATCAACCAAAGAAAGCTCCCCATCAGACACAATTTCCAACACAGGCACAGCATTCTCTGTATTTGAAGTTTCTTCCGGCGACAACCGCTGACTTTTTGCACTTTTATTAATCCACGCTAACATTTTAGAAATGCTAATTTGTGACGTGACTTGCTTTCCTTCTCTCGGGGGCGTGCCTGCTCTGTTCTATCACTCTACATAGCCACCCACTGGGTGGGAGTTGCACTGCATAAACACAACACACGTGCATCTAGGTATGTAAATTGTAAAGCATTAAAACATGGTTTTACTAACAGTTTTCAGTATGTTGTTACTTCGGCATTATTATTATTATTTTGAAACGTGTATTACTATTAAATCACGGTCAAATAGGTTAATTTTGACATAGTCGTTTCCACCACAGTATTTACATGGAGAAGATAAGCCCCGCCCCCTCTCCAGCACGTTCTGTTTGAATGACAGGAGTAAACAGCTGACAGCCGCTGTGAAACTCCAGCGGTTAGAGCGATGAGAATGTCCGTTCGGCACCTCATGACGCATCTACTGAGTACCGGGCGGCTGTATATATATATATATGGATGTATAATAAGAACGGCGGGAGAGTGTTGAGTACTGGCACGGTGCATGAGTACCGGAGTACCGCCAGCATGCCGGTACTGAGCAAGAAGTGCCGGTACTCCATGGGTCAGAACCAGAAGTGCCGGTACTGCGTACCGGTGAGTACCGGCCCAATTCCAGCACTGACTGTAAGGAGAATGTATGTGCGTGAGAGGACCAGTATGAATTACGGGATAGAAATATGCAAACACAAACCTACAGACTGGGGGATGGGAGATAACAGGAGTGGGGGGGGGGGGGGGAGAGCTGTGGAATGTGACCCTTGGGAGAATTCCTCCACACATTCCGATGGCCAATTCGTTTTAAACAAAGAGTTCGCAACACAGGACAGCATAGGCAACATGGGGGGTGGGGGCTGGTGAACGGTCTGGTCAATGTTTGTAAACACAATCCCCAGGATGTGTCCTAATCAGGAGCCGGGTAAATGAGAGACTGAGGAGCCCCCGAAAAACAGATCCCGAAATAGCTCGTCCTGGTTTCCGCAGCAGTTAGGCCTACAGTATGGTGTCTGTTATGTCAGTTATTTTAAATAAAACGTTGAAAACTGAACTTGAAAATGGTTTCCTCTTTTTATTTTATTTATCATTTTCGGGACGGGGAGACGTGTGTGATTAAAAATTAATTTGCAGAAATGTAAAGTGATCTAACTAAGTTCTATTCATATTCTTGACGGGAAGAGCAGTGTAAATGGGTGGCCATATGCATTTGAAAAGCAATATAAATCACAGTTATTATACAATAGGCTATAAAAGCACCATCGATAACCATTACCTTTCTCCAATTCAAACTTTGGACGGGAAAAAAGGAAGGTGTACATGGTTGGGCTATACTGTAGGCCCAGGAGCGCCGGGTGCTGTAGGCTAGGGAAGGCTAAGCCTTCCCAAATATTTGTGTAACTGCATCCTGGTAAAATAAAAATATAATGTCTTTGACATTAGCGCTGCTATGCAGCCACCTGTGCCCTGTACCACGAAGCCAGTTCAACAGACCCTGGATATGCTTGAGTTATCTTAACTAACCCTAACAAACGCGATCTCGCTAAGCGGTCCTACGGCGCTGGTTATCAACTCGGTAAATCAAGCCAGGGTTTCTCTCTCCAGCTGAGAGCGCGTTCACGTGAAAGGGGCGGGGTTAGCTACATTTGACCAATCACAAACAGGGACAAGTGTACTGACAGCGCAACATCATACTTCATTAATGAAAAGTAAACTAATATTAGACAAATATGAACTTTAAACATCCATGATGATTTAAACATATAATCCAGGATACAAGCCACATAGTTGCACCTGCAAGGAGAATACAGAACAACTCGTTAAAAAATAAACTACCGAGTGTTTGAAAGCGTACAACAGTTTTATGATACTGCCCCATCTAAAACACGAGGGGATCTGACTTTATTACATTTGAGTTGAGTGTTTCGTCAACTTAATGTGTTGCTTAAAATAATACGTCTGCATACAGTATATGTGACAATGTAACTAAGTGTTGCACGGCCAGATACGGCTCGAGAAGCTGACTCAGATAAGGAAATATTGTGATATCGATGTGAGATCGATGATCTGATTGATTATGTGATGTCAGTGTGATATGAATGATAAGTGCGACACGTCGGCGTCTTCTCTGCATACGGCAGTTTAAACTGCATTTCCTTTTTCCTGTAATATGACTTGATAGATTTAAACTCCGCACACTGAGCTCTGATCGGTCAGCAGGCGGTGCTTTCACTGAGTTGATCTCTTTTCTATAGACGCCGGAGGCGGGCAGCGTAAGATGAAAAAAAAAGTTATTGAGCCTTCCCAAACCTGAGCCTCACGCGCCGCCTATGTGTAGGCCTACTGTATACATACAAAGGCCATTCAAGCTAGAGTTCTTCTGGAAATGTTCACATCAGGCACCTTCAAGTTAAACAATACTAAACAATTAACACAGTAGGCCTAAATTATGTGGACTAAACCACATTTATTTCGTTAAAAATAAACAAAATATGATTTTGTTTGAAAGATGAAATGTCATCAGGCACCTTCAAGTTAAACAATCAGGTGCACACTTTAATGTGCCGCCACCTCCGGACTCGGCTTGACTCGGTTTAAAGAATGCACAAATGTGTTTAATCGTTTATGTCAGATATGTACTAAGTAGCCTAAATACATTTGTTCCTGCTCAAGATTAGATTCAACTTTATTGTTATTGCACATATTGCAGGTACTGAGACAACGAAATGCAGTTTAGCTTCTAACCAGGGGTGCAACAAGCAGCGAAAAGTAATGTGCACAATACTACAGTAAACAATTAACACAGTAAATGATGTGGATTAAACCACATTTATTTCGTTAAAAAGAAACGAAATATGATTTAGTATGAATGATTAAATGTAGGGTGAATTGCCCTAATGTGGGACATTTTTGCATTTCAGACTTCGGGAATATATTGCGATATGAAGCCGATACAATAAATCAAAATCCAGTACCATTCCGAAATCCCCAGTAATATTAGACACTAATAATACAGTAAACTATTAACACTGTACATATTATTGTTTGCCCGTGGGATTAGGATGATCGGTAGTGAGACCCGTGCTGCATTTTCCTCCGGTCGGATGTGATATAAAAACAAAGCGATTATTTTTGTTGTTGTAAACTCACGTGGATTAAATTTAGTGCATTCATTTCAACTCGTGAACATATGATACATTAAATGATCGTGAGGATGATGATTGAAAATCGTTTGTTTGAGCCTGGATGCATTTCCTGATCTAAAAACATAGCGATGGTTTTGTACTTACGCCAACGTGAATTAAACATTATTTTGTTAAATAAAAACATGGGGATGTTTAGTAAATGATTATATGTCTCTTATTTAGCACAGAATATGATCCTATCCGTGACATATGGATCTTAACAAATATCCGCTATATCAGATACCTGTAGATCAGCTGTTTATTTCACATGGGTTCCAGTGTGGCAGCTTTTTAATCACGGCTCCCCCTGGTGGATCCATTATCCATTGCAGCTGGTTTCATTATAATTAAATGTATTTATCAAGGGGGCGTTTCAAGTCCTGCGGGGGGGTTTTCCTTTTCAGCAGGGGCCCACCCCGTGCCGATCACGGACCCGCACGGATAGGCGTCTGAAATGGAGCACTTCATCTGTATATGGAATATTTATTTTAGGTTCAGTAAAGGCCCAGATCCAATCTGTTATAGGGTTATCACCATAAAATATATTTTAAATGATTATCTTTGGACGGATAACACTAGTAGTCTAACACAACTCAAATCTGATTAATAAATATTCAACTCTATAATGTCATTGCTAGACAGGACAGTACATAAGCATCATAAAACCTCAAATAAAATTAGACTAATTCATATCACATCCAATCACCATAAACTTACATAATGATTAACAACTTGTGACCCCCACATTACGTATATGCTGAACAGTTACACTGAACAAGCCTATTTGAATAATAAATAATCATTTATGTGTAAAACTTTACAACTAGATGGGACGGGTGGCGCAGTGGTCTGTGCATCCGATCATCAGATCAAGGGGGAGTGCTGGGGAACTCAAGGGGTGAAACCCACCGCTGCTGCGTCTGTAAAGCCGGTGTGTCCTTGGGCAAGACACTTCACCTGAACTTGCTCCTGTGGGTATTGTCCACAGTATCTGACCATTGCATGTATCATATATGTGTAATGTGTGTATATGTAAAGCGCTTTGAGTCATTGATAAAGCGCTATAATAAATGTAAGGAATTATTATTATTAGATAGGACGGAATTTATCTTGTCAAGTCAATATTATACTTTGAATATCAAATCTGTGGGACTGATAAACATTGAAACAAACCCATTAGAATAATAAATAGTCAATCTTGTACTTTAACTTACATGAGTATGCTGGACGGATAAACACTGAAACAATTCATCTGAATAATAAATATTCAATTCCTTGCCATGCTTGTAACAAGACATTGCCAGATAAGAGAGTAAATATCCATAACTCACTCCCTAACAAAATGACTAGTAGTCATGACCGACTAATGATGAAAATTACTTCATTAATTCATATCTCAGTCCACATTATATATGAAAATCACCAATATCCTGGATGGATACACATTGAAACAACCCTATTTGAATAATAATTATTCAATTCTCATTAATACATTTGTTAAGACAGTAAAGTTTATATGACAATCACTAGTGGCGTTGACTAATTGAGGATGAAATCACCATGACTCTTCACAATATTTCTTTACTTGACAGGTCAACATCATGTATTTTTCATACATGCATATCTACCAGAAGAATGTTATAAACACTTTTTATCACACTCAACACAGTCATTTTCTTCTTCACTACCAGAAACATCACAGTGCGACATGAACTCATTTGGCCATGATGTATCTGAAGTTTTTTCAGTCACACTTAATGTTGGTTATTTTGGGCATGCACTGTTATTCACCCCTTCCATTTTATGTACAGTTTACTGGGAAGTATCAACACAATCCCGACAACGCCATTCTTTAGCCTTTTGGTTGTTCTGGAATACCTCCCTGGGGATGGAAGCACAGGTCTTATGGTAATAGTCATCACACCCACCACACTCGGCCATTTTTTCTTCTCCATTGTCTGGCAGGCGGCAGCTGCACCACAATGGGACCTGAACAGCTTTCACTGTTTTGCTTTTGACAGTGACAGACTCAGATGGGAAAGGAAGCAAGACCGCATCTTTTAGAGCTTGCAGGAGGTGCGACCTCATCTCAGTTTGTTTATAGTTGCTTGTACTGTGATCTCGCCCATTGCACAGATCAGTGGCTGCTGCTATTGCAAACAGACCACAGTCAACACCACCTTGCTGCCTTTGGAACTTCTGAATTTTAACATGCATGCTCCTTTCATTGGTCATGATGATGGAGGCAATCTGCATCTTAATGGACATGGGGACAGATGAGTACAATGAATCGTAGAGTTCAACTGTGTTGTCTCTGCTGAAAAGATTTCCGACTGTCACCCAGTGCAGCGATCCATCATGCAGCACTTGAACAAAACTACCATGAGCAATCTCAAAATGAAGCTTTGTTCCCAGGACAGGATCTTGAAGTCCTTTCATTTGTGGGAACTGATCCTTCAGCATTCGAAGGGCAGCAGCAATATGGATGTCAGTAAGCATGGAAGTAGGTGACTTCAAGACTTTTTCAAAGTTATGAGTATTATATACATTGGTCCTTGTGTCCCTCTTGTTTGTTTGCTTTTTCAGCATTTTTCTTTCTCTGGACATAAATACATTTTCACCTTTCTTCACTTTGGTTTTGTTTCTTTTTTCTCTGACATTTCCTTTAACAGGGACAGACAGCGGCAATTTGAGAGATTTCAGTTGTTTTAATGCATTAACTGTGTTCTCAGCACCACCTGTAACAATGTTTGAAGTCTTTTTATCTGCTTTATTTCTTCCATCTTCCTGCTTATCTTCTTGTTCCCCGGCAGACGTTTTGGCGACATCAGCTTCAGACTGTTCATGGAACTCAACCTGGATGTCCTCAGATGTTTCTCTGGCAACTTCATGCTTGTCTTCAAAAAGTCTAGACCTCCGTTTAAAAACCGGGGATGCCCGTGGTATACTGATGTGTGATAGTAAAATTGGAGTAGATGGGGATGAAAAAGTCTGGGCTGGTGACGGCACTGGAGTTGTATCCTCAGCTGGTTCTGTAAGTTCCTTTCTTGTTGTGAGCAAGTCATCATCAAAGGAAAAGCCCACACCAGATGTTTCATCTATCCACTGGGCTGGAGATGGCATAGGAGTCAAGTCCTTAGCTGGTTTTAGGCCTCGAACCTTTTTGGGTGTCAACATGGCATCACCAAATGACTCTGAAATGTCCAAGGACAGGCCCACACCAGATGTTTCATCCATATGTGCATGATGTGAATCCTTAGCCAGAGATTCTCCATGTTCAATGAGATTACATGTATCTACCGGTACTTCAGGGGACAGTGAGTTATTCTCAGTTTCTTCAGATGGAACAATAAGAACTTTCTTGTTCCCAAGCCACAATTTGTATAATGTCACGAGTAGGGCTGTGCAATTAATCGTATTTTAATCGCGATTACGATTATGGTTTGCGACGATTAAGAAAACAGCATAATTGACAAAATACGATTATTTTGCTGGGTGCGCTTTCGCCCCTCCCTAAAAGCCCACTCGGTCACGTGGGAGTGACATGTGTTGTGAGTGTTCAGCGCGAGCGAAGATGTCAGAACAAGAGCAGCAACTTGTTAAAAAAGAAGGGTAAAACTATTTCCACTATTTGCAAGTACTTTGCCATTACATTTCACATCGCTAAAGATATGTGCCCAGTTAGCACTGTTAGCAACCAGGGCTTTAAACAACTTGTCAACACGTTGGACAAGCGTTACGCGATGCCGTCTCGGTATTATTTCAGCAGGTCTGCGCTGCCTGCGCTATATGACAAATGCCGTGGGGAAGTTGAGAGAGATGTGGCTTCAGCTGACTACTTTGCTACCACAACAGACCTATGGTCTAGCCCAGGGGTGCCCAACCAGTCGATCGCGAGATGTGTCTAAAAATAGAACAACAATATTCTGTTTTATCGTTAATGTCCTGTAACATAATCTTCCTGTGCCAAAATAATGCACTTGAACGCATCAAAGCTTTGTGATTGGCCGGCGTCACCCCATGTGTCGGGGCGTGGCTGAGGGTCTTCAGTACAGGTGGCAATATTGTCACCTGCCTGCGCTCATCTCTGAAACCAGACCATGTAAACAGGCTGGTGTTTCTTGCAAAAAATCGTTAAGAGATGACATGAGCAGCCCTACCAGCATTTGCCATGGTGGCCTAAACATTTTTATTTGGTCTTAAATTGTAGTTCAACATTTATTTCCTGTTACTTCTGGACCATGACGGTTGGCCAGCCTTCAACGTTTAACTGAGTGGAATATGTTGAACCAACATGTTGGCTATATGTTAAGGAGTTTTCAGTAGGTTGTGACAGTGCACTGCATCATATTTGATTTAATTTATTTTGGTCTAATTTATTTGTATTTATTATATTAATAATATATGTTTAGTATGGTTTTGGAAGTGCGCTCCAACATATTTGTTGATCTTGTTTATTGGTAAAATATTACTTGTTTTAAAGTTCAATAAATGGTCAATGAATAATCGTCAAAATAATCGTGATATCAATTATTGACCCAAATAATCGTGATTATGATTTTTGCCATAATCGCACAGCCCTAGTCACGAGTGTGTCATACTTCTCATTGAACTCTCTGGTACCATGTGTAGATGAAAGGTCAGCAATAGACTGACAGACAAACATCATTTCTTTGTATTTTTCTGTTTTAGTCTTTGCAGATGGCTTTGTCCTCTTAGATATCTGAACCAAATGTTGACTTGGCTCCTCATTAAGGACAGGAGACTCTTCGTTGGTTTCCATAATTCGCTTTCTTTTCTGGACCCCAGTTAACTGCAGCTGACAGGTTAACAGCCATCTATCACTAACATCATCACATGAAAACAGGTCCTGGCCATCTACAAGTCTTTTGTCAAATTTGTGTCTACATGGCAGTTCCATTGTCTCTTTCATGGGGCAGTGGCAGCCATCTCTGGCATAACGACTCGTTTTCAGTTTGGCAGCATCTAACTCGTTGATAATTATGCCAGCTGAGTACGGGGTCACGGTTTTCACGATTAAGTCTTTAGTGGGACAGCTGTCACCGAGAACATACTGCGTTTTGTACGCCTGGTTGAATTCTTTGTGTTTCATTTCTGCAATTTTGTTGTCGTGGAATATTAGGAGTCTCCTCAAACAGGTTGACAGCGTCATCTGTCTGTCCAAGACATCTTTTATTTTCTGGTTGTGTGATTCCATTCCATTATTTGTTGTGTTGCCTAGATTAATGTGTTTCATGGTCAGATAATACGCCCAGAATTTCTTGCAAGTGCCCCAGTTTTTATGATAGTACTTGATGAAGTCATCAGTTGACACTGCTGTAAGGTGCCCAACTGCCCTTTTAAAGGAAGCTTGTGTCTTTGCATAAACAACGGACCTGAATGCCTTATTAATAACTTCTTTGCTTTCTGTGTCAATAGACAACTTGGAAACATGACGTCGGACAGCCTGCAAAACATGGAACTTGCACAACTGTATAGTTGCATGGGGCATGACATCTTGCACTGCCCCGATCTCGCTCATGTCTTTGTCTAGAACCACCACCTTAACAAGCTGGATATTGTGAATCCTTGAAAATTCAGACATAAGTGAAGCCATTGTGAATTTCTTCTCATTTCCGATAAAAGCATAGCCAACTGTTGTCCAACACCATTTCCATCTTCCACTAAAAGTGAAAAGAGGGGCATCCTTAATGTGTTTGTTCCATAGGTGGAATCAATCATAAGTATTTCTGGAAATCTTTGAAACACCTCTCTCATTTCTGATGTGACAATGAGGAGATATTCCAACGTTCCTTCTTCACTGGTCTGTACAGAAATGAATGCACCTGGGTCACGAGCACCTGAAAGACCAAAACATTGTAACTTCAATTATACTGCTCCATAACCATGACATCAACATTTAAGGAGACCAATTAAAAAGAATGGAAAACAAAACAAGAAATTCATTGAATTGTAGTCCCCCGCTTTTCCAGTGTGGTTAAGTAGTATTGATAGTGTTATATGTTAAGCTGTCTGATATATTCCATGGCCGTGTTTGAAAAAAACTTAATTTGTGACCCTTTTTTGCCCTGGTTCTCAAAGGAGCACCTGGAGATGTTGCTTGGTGCTCATCCTTAAAATGAAATAAACCGTAACTTTTGAGGGGGTCTTGACTTTATTTGCCAGACACACAGCACTGAACACACGTGAGGTGAACACAGAACACACATGCAGAGGTGAACACAGAACACACGTGCAGAGGTGAACACAGAACACACACACAGAGGTGAACACAGAACACACATGCAGAGGTGAACACAAGACAACATTAGCACGACCAGTAATCCTACAAGCTGTCATCCCTACCCTCCTGACTGTCTTCCTCTCTGTCAGACATGGTAGCTGATGATGTAGGCCTACTACTTTCTCTCTGGTTGAGTCTGCGATTAGCTGCTTGCATCCACAAGTCAACAGCTGGGTTTGGGTCGAAAGTCTCTGTTGTCATCTTAGACAAGTGGATGTAATCAAATAAGTATGTGAACATAACCAATAGCCTACCATAGCCAATAACAAATTAATGTAACTTATTTTATTTGTGTTGTTCATTCATATCTTATTTTACCTTAACATTTATTTATTCATTTTTTTTTATCTCTCCAGTTTTAAAGGATATCTTTGGTTACTGTCCTATAGTATACATTGGAATGATTTCAAACCTGTTTATCCCAATAATTATAAAGGAGTGCCTTGGAAATATGTGTTTACATAAATTGTGACCAAACCGTTTGAACTTAGACTAAAGTGAACTATCTAAACACTCAGAGTCCTTTACCTCACTGAGCTGTAGTTATCAGCCTCTCAGTCTGACTGGAGAGGACTCTCCCTCCACATCATTGTAGAAACATCTTCTTCTTATATCCGTTAGAGCAGCTAGCACCAGATGCTAATAACAACAGCGCTGGTACCGGTGCACTCTCCCTCTCTCCCTCGCTCACTCGCATTTTGGCTGTGAGCTTCGGGCGCCAGATAAGCCAACATCCCCCATTTTCATCACTTACAGCGCCCATCGTACAGGGCAAATGAAACGTGTAACCGGGGTGAAAAGGGTGTTACATTTACTTAATTATGAATATTGTTACATCAAGGCCGAAAATTAGGATGAGCGCCAACGGTCAAAAAAAAAGTTTCCCTCCCAGAGCTGCCAGCGCAGCGCCTCCACAGATCTGGTGCCCTAGGCGAACATCAATTACGCCAGTGCTACGGGCCGGCCCTGAGTTCAAATCATGGTTCATATGCAACTCGCAAATATATTTCTCTCTCTTCTCTTTTCTCTCTCCCCTCTCTTCTCTCTTTTCTCTTTTCTCTTCTCTCCCTCTCTCCCTCTCTCAATGTTGGTACGCAAATGCGCCTTTTTTCAAATGACACGGTGCTCTTTTTTTGGCGAAGGTGCGCATGCGCACCTGCGCACCAGTTATGTGCAGCCCTGATTATAACCAATCAATCACCTGACATACACTGGTACAGATTTTCATAAAGACACAATAATTAATGCAAACATCAGCATGATTAGACACATACATTTATTTTATTGCCTGGTTTAGAAAGTTTGTCAGGATTTTTCACTTTGTCAAAACTAGAGCTCTGCGCAGGCGATGGCACCACCATCGCATATCCCCGTGCCATGCATTCACCCCTCCTCATGAGTGAAAGCAAACTGCAATTGCATTTTATGTATTCTATTTACCATTATCTTCAATTTATCCCCCCAAGCCCTTAGCCCTCCCAGAGGAATAGATTATAATTTAAATACTTGCAATGCATTCCCCTTTTCAATACCTCCTATTTGATATATTGTATGACTGTGTTTGAAAAAACATAACTTTGAGGCCCCTCCCCAGATTATAATTTAAATACTTGCAATGTATTCCCCCTTTCATAACTTCCTATTTGATATACTACATGACTGTGTATGAAATTTTTTTATTTTGGGACCCCTCCCCAAGGGGGCTAGATTATAATTTAAATACTTGCCATGTATTCCCCTTTTCATATATTACATGACTGTGTTGAAAAAAAAATCCTTTTTGACCCCCCCCCCCTTTCGTTACCTCCTATTTGATATATTACACAACTATGTTTGAAAATATTTAATTTTGGGCCCCCCTCCCCAAGGGGCCGAAACAAAAAAAACTGTTCTATACATGTATGTATATGGGCCCAAGTCAGTGATCAAAATTTCAAGCTCATAATTAAAAAAATTCAGCTATTTTGTGACAAAAAACCTCACCCCTAGCCCCGCCCCCAGGCTAAATTCCGAAACATTTTGGAAGGTCATAATCATGACAATATCGCATACATATCAAATCAATACATAAATAAATATGTATGGGTTGCTTTCTGGTGGAGACAGGTACATAAATATTCCCCACCTGTCACCTGAGACATGTTTGTTTTTTCACACATTTCGACACCATTTTTTTTATTAGGCCTAATTAATAACAAAAGACAATTAAAACCCTAATATATAAAGAACTTTTTTTTTTAAGAGCACAAAAATGTGGTATTATGCAACCAACCTGCTTATCTCATGATTGTGTGACAAGTTTACTGTCACAATGACCAGCTTCTCTTTCTCTCTATCAACAGACAGAAACACTCTTCCTGGACAGCCCTGCTTGAAGGAGCTGAAAAAGACAACAAAAAACAGAGCCATAGGATATGCTGCTTAATATATCCAGTTTTTTGCACTCAATAACCCTTGCCATGTCTTTTATTTGTATATGTTAACTAGACATATGAATTTGCACAGCAAATTCGAAGCACCCCCTTGGTTCCTCAAGATACCCTTCAATTTGATATACAACATGACTACAGGGCTAGAAATATCACCTGTCTACCTGTCCCTGACAGGCGATTTTTTTGAGGGACAGGTAGAATAATGTTTTACCTGTCCCATGTGACAGGTAAAAAAATTATCAGAGTTTTCTGTTAAATACTATTGCTGCTACACTATAGCTAATTAAAGCAAAGCAATAGGTCATTACTATGTATATTATATTTGATATATTATCTTGTTATCTTTGAAACATTTTGAAATGTCATAATTATGACAATACATCATATATATCAAGACATAAATAAATATGCACAGGTTGTGGTCAGATGGAGACAGGTAAATAAATATTCCACCCGTCACCCGAGACAGGTAAGTTTTTTCAAACATTTCAACCCCTGGACTATATTCGATGAAGTTTAAAATTTGACCCCCCCCCCCCCATCTGATACTTCCTTTTTGAAATGCATCTGATTGAAGTCACTGAATTAAGCATTTGAGTCACCATTTATTCCCATATACTGATCTAGAAATTGCTTACAATAAATACACAGGTTATTTTATGCATTCTGACACATTTTCATTTATTGCACTCATTGACCCTGCCACACACCCAGTGCCACATTAATTATATATATAAATGTTAATTACAACTGCAGATTATTATACAGGCCAAAATTAACAATACCTGTTTAGTGCTACGGCTCCAAAAAAACAAGGGCAATCCCCTCGCATATAGATTTGTCGCAGAGATGTGAAATACAAGAAGACAATTCTATCTTTATAATATCTCTCAGCCAATCTGTCAAAATGTAGCTGCTTCTTCCTCTCTTTAAAACCAATCTATGTATACAATTCCATGAAATTCTGTTCATCAGAAGGTAATATATCAACTAAAATGAAAAACTTTTAAAAACAAAATGGCTGCCAGTGATCTTGACCTTCGAATCTCAAATCCGGTTCTTCCTCTCACCAAGTCAATCATGTGTAAATTATCATCAAATTCTGTTCACAAGAAGCTGACATTTCAACTGAAATGCAAAACTTTGAAAAACAAAATGGCTGCCAGTGACCTCGACCTTTGACCTCTGAACCTCAAAATTGATCTGCTTCTTCCTCTACCTAAAGGCAATATATGTGTATAGTTTTAGCAAATTCTGTTCATAAGAAGCTGATATATCAACTTAAACACAAAACTTAACCAGAAAAATGGCCAGTGACCTTGACCTACGAACCTAAAAATTGATCTGCTTCCTCCTCTACCCAAAGGCAATATATGTGCATAGTTTCAGGAAATTCTGTTCATAAGAATCTGATATATCCACTGAAACGCAAAATGGACCGACCAAATTCTATATCCCCTTCCCCCAACTACGTTGAGCAAGGGGTAATTAGGGCAGGTATGTATGAAAAACAAATTATTTTGTGATTTTTATTTTTATTAAGATATAATTGTACAGTTATATTTTCATGGTTTAATTTTAAAGTCAATAAAATCTAGAAAAACCTGGCAGAACAGATAACAAGCATAGTTGATTTTCTTCTGGGTTGCCAGCACTTTGGTTAAATAAAGTTCCCTGACAAAATGACATTTTCCCTGACTAAGCAAGACAATTTTCCCTGACAAATGAAAAAAAATTACGATAAAAGGAACAAAAATTAACGGCCTCCTTCAACCGCATTTTCCTTCCATTTTACAATTTTCCATAATCAAATTACATAACTTGCAAATCCCTTTCAGCCTTCTGATTTCCTTATGATATATAGTGAAAATTCTAAGCTCTTTAAAGTAACATTGCAAAATCAGAAGACTGCCATAGCCTTACAGATTATTTTTCCCTGAAATTTGCAATCCCCCTGACCTTGAAAAAAAAATCCCTGACGCTGGCAACCCTGTTCTTACTTGAAATCTCAAAAGTAAAGTTGTTTTTCAATTGGAAAGTACTGTAAACATAGATTTGATTTTTTTGTCATTGATGTCTTTCCCAGACATGCCAGAAATCCTGATAAAACTTTAGGGCAGGGCCCATTTTCAGAGCTGCAAAAAAGTTAAACTTGTTTACACTGCCTTAGGGGGTGCTATAAATTAGCTAATCTTATTTACAATGCCCAAGCCCCAAGGGCATTGTTCACCTAATCATCTTAGATAGGTGATATGCACACTGATAGTGATAGAAAACAACAGTCTTAAGGCTGACAGGCTGTGACAACACCATTATAGATGCTTATTATTGAAGTGGAGCTTTCCTAATTTGGGGACAATGAAATTAAACTGGACAATCATTATCAGTCAGTGGTGTTATAAAACTACATCCAGCTTAAGGTTCCACGGGCCACTTTGCTTTACAGTAGGAAATTTGACATCCTCATACACATGCGCACGGAATTTGTGACAGAAGAAATTACATATTATTAATTTATGTTGTTAGTAATAGTACTGACTAGATGATGTAATTAGAAATGTTGCCATTTTAACATTAATTAAGAATCCCCTCTCCCAACAAAATTATGTTATTCCTACCATAAAAATGTTTTATGAATTGTGAATAGGTATCCTAGAGGATAAGTAATCGAGTAAATAGGTCCCCCCCCCCCCCATATTTTATTTTTGGGGGAAATGACTCGGGGGGGAAAGAAATTCTGAAATGTTAAATTAGTAGCATTTGGGGGGGGGGGGGGGGAGAGAGAGAGAGACGTCTTGCACCCACCCACATTCACACCTTGTGTACCTTGCTCCCGAAGCATATGGAAGTGAGGGGGCTGTGTCGAAATAGAAAATTAACTTTGATTTTTTTCAGTTTTTTAAAACAAAAATCTGAAGATTCAGTGTTATTTGAGTAAACAAAAAATCATTTTGCATCACTAACCTAGTCAGTACTATCAATAAAAATATGTAGTTTTATCTGTGCACATGTGAAAGAAAAAGTCAAAATTCCTACGAAAAGCAGCCAAGTGGCCTGTGGAAACTTAAGGAGAAGTAGGTGCTTGCAGTCTGCGTTGACAAATATGCTACGAAACTGGTCACTAGGGGTGGATGGGTCAAATTTCAATATTAATATACTCTTAGATCTATGAGCGCAACACATCCAGAATCATCTACTAGTTAATTAAAGCATATACTGTCTGCATGGTTCATTGTAGTCTGCGTAGAAGACTGTAGGATCTATACTATGCGTGTCGTGCAGAAAATTATTCGAAATAAGACACTGATATTGAAGCATCAGCTTAGGTCCATGGTTTTGGGGGGTTGATGGCGCGATGACTGGGGTTGGTTTTGGAGGGAAAATTATGCTATGGACCGCACCTGGTTTTCAAATGTACGCTTAAAGTTATTCTCGAAAACAAGCACTTAACTTAACTCAAGTTAATTACTAAATTATAACTGTATATTTACCTTTGGTGTGGACGAAGTCCACGTCCAGTCGTTCGGATATCCCCGCCATGTTTACAAATATATGTAATATTACGGAACTTGAACCGATCTGGTATCGGCTTGACTTTTGCAGATAGCGTTTTATTTATGGCCGCAACTGTTTTGCTGCTGCTCACACCCCAGCTTATGCTACTATTGGCACACCATAATTTGAAGAGCTTTTCAAAATCTTCGAAGGAATCGAATTCTTCCCCCTCCTTCAAGTCATCCATCTCGTTTTCATCCATGTTGAATTCTGGCGCGCGGGCCTCCGAGCTCGCTGGCGCCAACATGAAATCTCGCGTGATTTCTCGTTGACAATGACGTCACGGTCCTGTATATAGCCATTTCAGGGAATTGTGTACAGGACGGTCCTGTACACAACGCCAAATGGCTATATACAGGACCGTCCTGTATATAGCCATTTCAGAGAGCTGTTTACAGGACGGTCCTGTATATAGCCATTTCGGAGCTTGTATACAGGACGGTCCTGTATATAGCCATTTCAGAGACCTTATATACAGGACCGTCCTGTATATAGCCATTTCAGAGACCTTATATACAGGACCATCCTGTATATAGCCATTTCAGAGACCTTATATACAGGACCGTCCTGTATATAGCCATTTCAGAGACCTTATATACAGGACCGTCCTGTATATAGCCATTTCAGAGACCCTATATACAGGACCGTCCTGTATATAGCCATTTCAGAGACCTTATATACAGGACCATCCTGTATATAGCCATTTCAGGGCTTCTGTGCAGGACCGTCCTGTATATAGCCATTTCAGAGGGTTGTGTACAGGACGGTCCTGTATATAGTCATTTGGCGTTGTGTACAGGACGGTCCTGTATATAGCCACTCCCATATGTTTTGGGCTTTTTTGCTTAGAACTGCCATAATTGCGGTCTTGTGTGTGTGCGGACTGTCTCTCCAGTTGACACGGACAAAGTCAGCGAAATAGTGCCCACAAGCCACGCCCCGACACATGGGGTCACGCCGGCAAATCACAAAGCTTTGATGCGTTCAAGTGCATTATTCTGGCACAGGAAGATTATGTTACAGGACATTAACGATAAAACAGAATGTTGTTGTTCTATTTTTAGACACATCTCGCGATCAACTGGGAATCTCCCTGCGATCGACCAGTTGGGCACCCCTGCACTAATCTAACCCATTAACTGCCTCTCTCTAGCTCAGAATAATGAAAGTTAGGATTGAACGATGTCTGAGTAGGCCTGCATCAAGCAGCTGTTAGTGACAGATTCCTGCCACAAACCACTCCATCCTCAATGATGGAGATAACTGTGGAGCCTCTGCTGTGGCTCTTAGGACTTCTTGGTAGTTTGGTTTCGGAGCGGAGCGCTCACTGTTGAAGTGAAGACGTTACGATAGCTTGAAAGTTAAGTGGAAAACACTCTCCCAGAGTACGGGTTCTATTCATTTCTGGGCCACTTTGCATTAACCGAAGTGAAAATGCTGTCCGACAGTGGAAGGTTGGAGAGCCTTATCTGTGATTTTGAGATAAAAAGAGTTCTATATCCTCCAGTGTAATGAGATAGTGGATGGTGTGCACATTTTTACAAATGCTCCAAGCCTCCCTGATATCAGTGCAAAGAGAAATAGGTGCCTTTGTATAAAACGAAACCCATCTATTGACCTAAGGCCAAATTGCCTTCTCCATACACATTTGACTATTTAACACCCAGCAGCAGATACCCGTAGGTGGCCGCCTCTACAATAGGGTGCTTCTGGGTTTAACACTGATAGAAGCACTTCCTCAGAACCTCTGCGCTTGTATAAGAGTGTGAGTGTGGAGCAGGTCATTGTTGAAAATGAATAATAATCCAAAGTGTGCTAAGGTCGCTTGCGATGATAGAAAAGCTCGGTGCTATGGCAACCAGATAGGATTTTAGAGCACCAGAAGTAGTTTCAGTCATCTAAAGAGAAACCTATAACCAAGTCATGTGTTCAATAATAAAAATGAAAGTGGAAACTGGTATGTATGCAGAATGGAAGCCATTGAAATGTTTCACATATGAAATAGGAACACAATATGATGCAGAGGTATCAGGATGTTGTTGTATTAACAATGAGGTCACGTGGTGTCCCTGTTATGCTGTATAGTGAATGCAACATTTCATATGGTAAACAAGCTGCTGCAGGTTCCCACGGAAAAATAATCCACAGAATTGTGGTTTATTGTATCATCCCTGCATGAAACGTATGAGTTCATTGCATTGTGGAAGGGCAAGACTGGAGGCAAACAATGCATTGTGAGGTGGAATTCATATATTTTCATTTTACCAGCTATTTTTCACCTAGCTGAGCTCCTATTGATAACAACAGCATGTCCACCTGACACTATAGGCTACTGGAAACATGCAAACAAAGGCTATTGACGAGCATATGAATTCTAACATGTCAAGGTTTTGAGAGATTTCACTAGTTACCGTGTTATAAGTGTTATACAGAAGTCAATGATACATAATCAAGGAACAACACAAACAATCTCTGGTTTGCTCATGTTTCAACTGGTTTGAACTGGAATTGCAAGTATTCAGTATTAAAACCAAGGCCAAACAAAAAGAGACCTTGAAAGACACAAGGTAACATGTCAAATATCACTTTAATAATCATGGTAGGCCAATTTCCTGAGTTCTCCCCTTTAGATTTAGCGATATCTGTGAGCTATATTTTCTAATACCACTTGTGACTTTAACAGAACCAGCTCTCATATCATCTTTAATAAAACGTTTAGTAACTTAACGTCAGAACACTTATTTCCCCAAAATGTTTTATAAATGAATATTTCCCACTAAATTAGCAAAACAGGTAACTTTATATGTCAACTATAACAGCTTTAACTATTATAATGATACGTTCTCATAAACATTCACCTCCTTATCAGAATGTAATGGGCAATCTACAACAAGTGTGTACTTGAAAACAGAGCTTAGGATAAGAATCCAAAAATGTTTATGCAAGTTGGCAACTGTGTTTTCTAAAGACCAATGCAGGCAAAGACTCAGGGCTGTCCCGAGTTGTTGGATTCCTGAAACATGTTCTGTGTGGAAGTCAGTTGTTTAAAAAATGCACCTCCAAGCAGTAGCGTAGGCAGAAATGTACTTTAGGGTGGGCCTGTAAAAAATAGGGTGGGCCAGATTTTTCTTCTGCGCATCAGAAGCTAACAACAATCCCCGCCGGTACCGGTGGCAGATTACTTTTAGAATACTTTTGGAATACTTTCTTTTTCCATAACAGATGGGTATGTTTTGGTGAACAGGAGACACGTATTTTACTGTTTTAATGGCTTATCAAGAACTCAAACACAACATCTTGGTGTCATTCTGGACAGCTCTCTCTCACCTGCACCACACATAAAACACATCACCCGGACTGCATTCTTTGTACTGTCTTAAAACCTTTCCTTAAAATATGTTATGAATTGTAAGGTGTCCTTGGGTGCTTTGAAAGGCGCCCCTAAATAGAATGAATTATTATTATTATTTATTATTATTATTATTCTGAAACGATGTAAACTGTTTCCAGTCACTTGCCCCATGCATTCAGCAGCAGCAGGCCATTCACTTTGATTTTATCCCGTTATGAATGTCATCATTTCGACAATAAAGAAATGCTAAAGCACTTTGAATTGCCTTGTGTTGAAAAGTGCTATATAAATAAACTTGCCTTGCCTTACTACATAAACGTTATCTTGCACATTTTATCTAACTTTCAATATCTTTTGAAAGAGATCTCTCTCTCTCTCACTGCGTGCGGGGGCGGGGCTTCACAGACACGCTGCATCTCTCTCTCGCTCACAGATACGCTGCAGCGCCGTGCAGTGTGCACACAGTTCTGCCGGTAATGAATATTACATTTTGTGAGGAAACTTTTCCACCAATAATTCAAATAAGTATTCCAAAATGTATTCACTTCAGGTTTACGAAAGTAACTGTAATCAGATTACTCGTTTTTCAAATGTAACGCCAGCTGAATACAGTTAGCCTACTTGATTTTTGTATTCTGATTACGTAACGCCGTTACATGTATTCCGTTACAAGCCAACCCTGTGTATATCTCTCCGGACTGTCCACCAGCAGATGAAAAACACCCACCTCTCCGCCTCTTCCAAGGGACGAGGGAACCGTGCGGCAGAGTTTCCGTTAACATTGTTTGTTCTTCTGACAGCCCAGCAGCAGGAGAGGTGGGGAGAGGGAGGCGTGGGGAGAGGGAGGCGGGGCTATTTCATCGTTATCAGAAAATGATCGTATAGATCGCTGCTAGATGAGGGCAGTGGGGGCTCTTCTTGGAGTCTGGCTTTTTTTTTTTTAACCAAAGTTCATTAGTGAACTTTGAGCCATCATTTATTTTGCAGGCAGCTCTCTGCCTCTCTCACGTTATTATGGCACGCGCCGGCACCAACAATCAGTTTTACCGTAAATGAGTTCGGTTCAGAGGATAAAGCACATACAACATTAATTCAACTCGATATTTGTTCTCTTGAATTTCACTTTGAATTATTGGATATTCTCAATGGGTGAATACATTTTTTTATAATAATAATTTAAAAATTAAAAAAAAAAATGTTTTATTTTATTTTTAAATGACACCGAAGCTTTCTCAGGGTGGGCCAATGAGTAACCTGGGTGGGCCTGGGCCCACCCTGGCCCTATGGTGGCTACGCCACTGCCTCCAAGGCTCTTTGTTTATATTGTAGTAATTCAGCTGACGGGACTGATGAAGCAAAGTGACCCTGTGGTCAAATCCAAAAACAGATGTCATCAATCACCAAAAACAGAAAGATAATGACCAATACAAAAGACACAATGGTAGTGATAGTCAGTGTAACTTTGTTTGCCAGATTATCAGACCCACAAACTCCAGAACACAAATTGCCTTTTACTGTATTTTCTAACTAGTAAGGTGTCTTGACTCACTAATTTGCTGGGTTCAGAAACCAATATTAACGCAATGTAACGAGTAAAAAGGTTTATTTCCACAGTGAGAAACAACCTTGATGATAGACAGTCCAGTGAAAGCAAGTAACAAAGAAAATGTTCCTGAAGGCAGGAGAGGAGCATAGTGAAAGTGACAAGGAATTGTTTGCAGTGGCCAGCCAACAGTTAGCGGACTGATAATAATATTTTTTGGCAAATAGTGTTAAATCAGATCACAGGTCCTGTTTTGTTTGGCCTTCATACATTTTAATGATCCAGGCCAGCAGTGTTTTCATAATACTGCAGACAAACATCCAAACAAATCTAAACCGAGAGCTAAATATAACGTAACTAGTGATGTGTCGGTCGCGAAGGAGCCGGCTCAAAGTGAACGACGGGAGCCGGCTCGCGCCCGCGAACGAGCCGTTTCTTTTTTCTTTCTTTTTGTTGTTGAGAAGACAAGACAGAATGATATGATCTCCGTGCTACGGCTGCTCCGTGCATGCATGCAGTGACAGTAATACCCAAGGGTTAGAGACGGTTGGATGCTGCTGTTTTGAGCATTGCAATACATTTATTTTCATTATGTTATTTATTTATGATTATTCTTATTTGTGGTCAGTTTGTATAGGTGTTGCTATCTGCTTTTGTTAGCGTGGTCTGTAAATGCAATGATTTAAGTGATATGTGTACACATGTAAAACAGGGCTACATTTGATTGAATTATAAAAGGTATATTTCGCAGATAAACCTATTAACCCCGCCCCCTTAAACAAAACGGCTCTCGCAAAGGAACGGGCCATAAGATCCGGCTCCCTTCAAAGAGCCATAATTCCCATCACTAAACATTTGTAGAACATTCAGTTAGTTTAGAAAAACTTAGAAATGTTAATATGTAGTAATAATGTTCAAGGTTTAGAAGCATAATGGTCAACATTTACATGTGTCTGACTACAGTGTAATTGTGTATCATTAATGATCAGTATTATTATATTTACTACTACTTAGGGCGGTGGTGGCGAAGTCCTTAGGGACTCGGCTTGGCAACTGGAAGGTCACCAGTTCAAGTCCCGGCAAGACCAAGTGCTACCGAGGTGTCCCTGAGCAAGGCACCGTTCCCTACACTGCTCCCCGGGCGCCGTTCAAAGTGGCAGCACACTGCTCCTAACACTAGGATGGGTCAAATGCAGAGAAACAATTTCCCCACGGGGGATTAATAAAAGTCCATCTTATTTTTCTTATAAATACACTTTTCATTTTGCTGACCCTTTTATCCAAAATGACGTGTATACACTGCAAATTTAGACATGCCTACGGGAGCCATTTCGTAGCTTGGCCAAAGACAATTTGAAATGTTGATGGATTGAACTACTAGCCCTCCAATTGGTACACGCCCATTTCCTCCCTGGGCACAGCCGTCCTGTTTAGGGTTAGTTGGCCACATTATTCAGAATATTGTATCCTCATCATTGGGACTTGGCATTGTGTGACGGAGCGGATCACATGAGTGACTGACTCCGCCACTGACAGCCGGCACACACACACACACACACACACACACACACACACACACACACACACACACACACACACACACACACACACACACACACCAAACATTTCCTGCTCTCTTCCTAAAAAGGAACCATGCAATTTATTATTTATTGTGCGTTTGTTAATTTGTTAAATGATTATGTTAAGAGGTGGTTAACCTGTTTATGTTTTTTTTATGTTGACAATGTGGTTTGAGGTAATTGCGTCACCTGTTGACGGTAAGCCTGTGGGAGGGGCTATGGGTTCAAAATGGACGGTGTTGGCCCTGGAGGAGAGGACTCGGAAGAATGTTGCAATGAAGGCAACAGCTGGGACGTGTTAGGGAGAGGGTTGCAGAGAAGGCAACACCAGAGCATGTTTACTCTGATGAGTGATGGACAGTTTGATTTGGACATTTATTTTGTTTTGTTTAAGTTGTGCTGGTTCGTTATTTAATTTTTTGCTGCTGTTATTAAAATGTTGGAGCATAACCCAACCGACTAGGCCAGTGTTTCCATACGGACAATAGAACTCCGTCACAATTGTCAAAAGGAAATCCAGTTGCTTGAAATCTGCATCGTGAATTCTTCCAGAACTCCAGGAGACCCTTCTGATGTGGATGACAACCACCTCCTAAATGTTGAAATAGGGGAACTCTTGGAAATCTCCTCCTGGCTGCTTCTTCATTGCCTCTCCACGTCATTAATCTTCATAAATGTGTCCTGGTTCGTTATGTTTAATGGTTATGTCTTCAGTAGCGAATGTAAAGCTGTTCACGATGGCGGCGATGAGGGGGAACCCGTTTTTATTCTTCATAGACCACATGTTTTTATGTCATTCATGTTTAAGGGCACAGGGGTATGCTTTTCCCACCTACACCCTTTTGCACTGAATTCTGTTCACAGCTTCCATGACTCTTCTCTCAATACATGAAGCCTGCATTGTTACCCTCTGAAGGTCAACACTACTGATTGAAAAATCAGTAGCATCCATCTTGCAGTGCTACCCTTCAACCCTCGCTTTCCTGTTGTGCTCTTCCTCCTTATGTTTCTGAGTAATAATAATCATGAAAGCACAATAATAAAACAGTAAAGGCCAAAGTGTTTATTAAAGGTCACAGGCCTTTCAGGACATTCCGAAATAATGGTGTCAAAGGAATGACATCAACAGGCAGGAGTGAGAGCTGCAATAACTTTAGACTGGTGCATAAAAGAAAAGACAAGTGATTAGCTGTTGGTATCAAATCCCATTCATTGAAGAAAAGAGAGAAAGAAAGTAGGAACAAGCTCCACATTTGTAAAGCTTAAATTGTGTATATATTCAACTAACAGTCCTTTGTTTGCTTTATTGTGTTTTCTGATCAGTTTCAATGCAATGAATTCCACCTTAAATGTTTGTTATCACATGACATGTCACTTTTATCCAAAGCGACTTGGGACAATCCCCACAGGAGCACTTTGGGGTGAAGTGTCTCAGGGACACAACGACATGCTGACTGCAGTGGGACTCGAACTTGCTATCCCCTGATTTGAAGTTCAGCACACTACCCACTGAGCCGCAGCCTCCCTATGAATACATCAATATCACAAATTACACATTTTGCTCAGAGGGCTTTACAGACTGTGCCGTGTCCTTCCTCTCCCCCAACATTCAAGGGGAAAAACACGAGCTAACATGTTTGCTATTCAAGCTTCAACAACAGAGTGATTTACAAACGTCGCTTTCCCAATGTAAGTCAATGGTATTTTTGGACAAAAACTGAAGTGTAATACCACCATTTGGCCACTACAATCATTCGCTTCACCAGCCGGCACATTTCCTGAGGGCTTGTTGAACATATTACAATTTGCAGAGAACTCGAAAACTACCGACCAGCTGCTGGTTCAGTCAGGGCCGGCCCTCGGCACAGGCAGTATAGGCGAATGCTAAGGGCGCATCAACCCATAGGGGGCGCCGAAAATTGGGGAGAAAAAAAAGTTAGAAATAAATTTTTTTTTTTTATTTCATAACACAATTTAAGTACATCTTATTATCTTATACTAACAGAACTACGCCCATATTGCGTACAGCGCCCATAAACTATGGCACACCCCCCCCCCCCCCCCAAAATCAAGTTGAACCGCCCAGCCCCAGTAAAAACCAGAGGTTTATGTGAAATTGTTCTTTTTTTGAAATATTGGTAGTGTGCAATTATAGGTTTTAATTTTATATTTGTGTTAATTTAAAATAAATCAAACTCCCAAAAGACGTACACAGCTTCTGTGTGCTTTTATTAACATTGGAATTTACTGTGTAAGCGGCCGTGGGGGGGGGAGAGCTTTAGAGAGCTCTCTCCTGAAAGACTGAGCGGCTCTGATAACCTCAGCTCAGAGAGGTAAAGGCACACCTTTATATGATCATTATAGTTATACAAAAATAAGAGAATAGATGAAAAACAGGTATAAAATACTATATGACAGTACAAAAAAGTTGTTATTAATAAACAAGAATACAGTTTGAAAGGGGAGTGATTTGTAAAATATCCATAAAGAAAAAGTAAATCTGCTTACAGTTCTGTTTCATATGGGTGTTGAGAGATGTATCCATAGATCTCCTAATGTTGCTCTCAAAGTGCACCAGATTGATGCTTTCAACTTCAACATTACACAATATACACCACAACCATGCACGCGCGAGTCATAGTAAGTGTAAGTGTCTGCATTTGGGGGGGGGCGCTAAAATCTTGCCTAGGGCAGCAAATTGGTCAGGGCCGGCCCTGGGTTCAGTGGACAACGCCAATGGACAGCTGCAAACACGGCTCAAAACTCATTTTCTCCAATCTCCGTGAGGCTTCTGTTATTATCCTGGTCTGCCTTCTGATATGAGCCAAGGCCTCTTGGCTTTTGACGTATGGTCCTCATGCCTGTTTTGATGTAAATGCCACCAGATGTTGCCGGTAGCATGCTCTAAGATGACTTGGTGTTGGACTGCTCAAAGCCCTCGAGGGAAGACGATATCCTGGCTTTTTAATGTCTGAGTCATTTTTAAGGTGCTACCTCTAACTTGTATTGTGAGAATGTTTTGTTGTCAACAACTGTCCTGCCATATCTTTGTTTTCAAGTGACTCTGGGATTATCAAAGCTTCTTGTGTCACCATACGACAGACAAAGTTATTTTTCTCACAGCAGGGGATTTCCAATGTCAAATACAGCTTTTCTTCTGTCCACTTGTCTCTTTCTATCTTGTGTAGCCCACTGGCTGCAGCACATACCATTTGACCAGAATACTTCAAGCAGTGATTGTGTTTTCATCGTCAAAGAAATGAGGCAAAACAACATATTTTGGACTTGATAAATAATCTTGAACTTGGAAGTTTGAAGGACTCCAGTGACTCTCAGGGTTGGAGCTATTGACTCACTGTTTTATTGTGTGTGTGCTATTTAATTTATCACTCCCCATGTTAGGAGTGACTTTCCCGGAGTCAATATGAGACAGCGATATTAGGCATGCAGAGCGAATTTATAGCATCTTGTTTAATGGGGTTGAAACTGTGATGCAGTTCTGAACCATGAATTAAGCAGAGAAATACGATAACCTTGTCTCCCGCAGCTTCAGATACATTTAGAATAATAAAGAATACACTTTAAAAAAAGTACCCTTTCACCTGATGGTCAGGGAGAAAACTCATCAACATCACAGTTTTAATAAAGAGACTCAATTACACAGCAAATCTTTAAGTCTTTAATATATGGTGGCCGCCAGGGGCAATGGCCGACACACTTTCATCAGAAAAAAATATAAAAACACAGAAGTGCCAAAACACATCTTCACCTTCACCAACTTGAGAACACTAAAAAATCATTCACAATTTGACTTTTACTGAAAGCTCCGCACAAACGAAACACTGCAAACTCAAAATGTTAACATAAAGGGTTATTATTTGCAGCATCTGGTTTGTGCACCGCTTCTAGTTAATGCAGGGCGTTCGTCAAGTTGGTCAATGTTTTCTGAATGCTGCGGAAGGGTTTTCAAGCTGGTGGAGATGTTTTGTGTTTGCATGTGTTTTGGAACATTTGTGTTTTTGGATTTGCCTTGTTTTCAGTGTGTTTCTTCAGTGCTTTGGGCCTTTGTAGTGCATTTGCCCCTGCCAAGTAGCTGGTGTAATGAAACATGCATATTATTCATCATCTCTTGCTTCTGTGCTTCAACCCTTTGAAATGAAAGCATCATGCAACAGAAACAACACAACATCAAAGACACCAACACATGTGTGGAAGCCTCAAAGCATCACTTTCTCTTCTTCAATGCTAAAATGAAAGGCAACATTGCCCGTCACATGTATCGAAAGTAACTCCAGCCCCGTGGTAACGATTTCTAAAATACCGCCGTGTCAGTAGGGAAGAATGGCGGCTTTTCTCAGCTTCTGAAACGTTTCTGCAGATGAAAAAGGAGGACGGAGGCATCATTACATTACATTACATTGCATTTAGCTGACGCTTTTATCCAAAGCGACTTACAATAAGTACATTCGACCAGGAAGACACAACCTTGAAGAAAACAGAATCATATAAGTACATCAGGTTTCATAGAGCCAAACATTTCAAGTGCTACTCAACTGGCTTTAGATAAGCCAGTCCTTTATTAGTATATAAGTGCTTTGTTAACCTGTTAAGCCCGAAGGTCCCCGCCGGCGGGGACCCTGGTTTTTTTTTTCACGACACTGTGTCTCAGGGTATCTTAATATTTAAAAACCTATTCATGTGTTATACCAGATTAACGAGAAGAATCTCAGCTAACTGACTATACGAACCATTTTTACCGAAACAAAACACAAGTTTCACAAGAAGCGTTAGCATTAGCCCTTAGCTAAAACGGGCAGATGCTACTTCCGGTGCTAACTAGCAAAAACGGTCTTTAAAACTTAATATTTTCTGCACAAACTACATATCATCTGAAAGCTGATACTCCACAGATTATTTTGTTATAAGTATCATCACTGTAGGACACAAACTCACTGAGATATCAGCCAGAACAGAGAAGAAAAAAAAACAACTGTTTTCAAAACCATAACAATAATTATGTCTTACCGTTGCTGTTTTGTGATCAAAGCTCGTGTTCAAGGGAATAAAAACGCTGCTTAAGGTTAATCCAATGTCTATTAGTCACTTTAGAATTGTTCCTGATAATCTATCATTACATTCATGGCAGCAGAGTAGGTAAAAAGTTTTGCAGTCCCGAGCTAATGCTGTCTCACGTGCTGTTTACGCAAACCTCTCTCTACTTGACGTAAGTGTTTAGCGGGACTTACTAACTGTCACTCGATTATATTGGCTCTAACGGTTCAGAAAAGGTGTCAATCACCCAAATCGACCAATGGGTTCCAAAGATATGATCCTGCGTAGTATAAACTACGCCCGCTCCGGCTCCATTACGCATTACGCAGCCAGAAGGGAGAGCTTCACCACCGAGCAGGTGCTAGAGATGCTAGCTGACGATAGCTCATACCAGATGACTCGTCGTCGGATGATGAAGATCTCCTCCAGCCAGACCTGGATCTGGACAGTAGTGACTCGGATGTTGAACTTCCTCTTTAGGAAAGGTATGTAATCTCTCTGTTTTTATATATTACTTATGTGTTTCGAGCGTTAGAACGATTAACGAAGCACTTTTATACCAATAAAGGACTGGATTACCTAAAGCCAGTTGAGTAGCACTTGAAATGTTTGGCTCTATGAAACCTGATATACTTATATGATTCTGTTTTCTTCAAGGTTGTGTCTTCCTGGTCGAATGTACTTATTGTAAGTCGCTTTGGACAAAAGCGTCAGCTAAATGCAATGTAATGTAATGTAATGTAATGTGTTTGGTGGAACTGCGTCACAGTGCTAGCTTAGCCAAGAAGCTACAGGAATGATTAGGCAAAATGCTAAATAGTGTTACTTGTCTTTTTGGAGTTACATTTTCTAAATGAATGGCCAGTGAATGAATATATATATATATATATATATATATATATGTGTGTGTGTGTTTACTTATTTATTTGGTGTAATATTATTCATTTATAGATAGTCCAATATTATCCTTTTTATATATTACTTTTGTGTTTGGTGGAACTGCATCACAGTGTTAGCTTAGCCAAGAAGCTACAGGAATGATTAGGCAAAATGCTAAATAGTGTTACTTGTCTTTTTGGAGTTACATTTTCTAAATGAATGGCCAGTGAATGAATATACATGTGTTTACTTATTTATTTGGTGTAATATTATTCATTTATAGTCCAATATTATCCTATAAGTATAAGCCAGTGAATTAATCTAATCTCTTTGTTTTTCCACATTTGTTAGATGAGGAGTGACCCCAGCAGGACAAAGCCACACACCCAGAAGACTTTCAGGGAGCAGCTTGCTGCAGAATTGCTGGAGTTTGCTGAATGCCCTGCACCTCCACCACCCCCACCCCCTCCTCCACCACTCCCACCCCCTCCTCCACCACTCCCACCCCCTCCTCCACCACTCACATGCATGTCCGAGTATTATGGGGAAGATGCCACCAAGGTCAGGAAGAACTGCAGGAGGTGCCTAGATGCTGGACTCAAAAGGGTGAAGACACCTGTGTACTGCAGGAAGTGCCAGGTCCCTCTGTGCTTCACTGTCAAAAAGAACTGTTTCAGGGAGTGGCACGACCTAAATACTGGAACATTCAGGTAGGTATAAAGTTCAGGTAGGTATAACGTTTTGCGAGTGTTTATTTAAAAAAAATACTTATACTTAAATATTTGTTGTTTTTACAAACCTACAGTGTGGTTTTATTGTATAGTACATTGGTAAAATGTTTGTTTTTACATGCCTATAGTGCGTTGGTAAAATGTTTGAAATAAATCTGCCCCAGTTGGAGTCAAATGTTACCTATGTTTCTGTTTTTTTTTTTATTGTGCAAGTACACTTACACACAATGACCTACAGTGTGGTTTTATTGTATAGTGCGTTGGTACAGTTACATACACACACAGCTACACTTACACACCTACACATACCCACACAGCTACACACACCTACACATACAGTACCCACACAGCTACACTTACACATACACACCTACACACCTACACACACACACACACACACCTACACTTACACACACCTAGTACACACACTCACACACACACAAATATATTTTTAAAAAACATTTTTTAATTTTTTTTTGGGTGGAATGAATACCTATAGTGATTATTCAATGTAATACAATAATTTGTATAGTCTGGTACCTGAAAAAGGTCAAATGGCACTGATGGGACCAAATGTGCCCAAATGTGCCCAAAGCTTATTCCGCCTGGACATTATTTTCATAAACCTCTCTAAAAAGGGCAAATGTAACTTGTTTTGCCTCAATTGATTGATTGATTGATTGAAAAGTTTATTAACAGCTTGTATATTGGGTACAGTACAGTACAGCTCAAAACATACAATTGTTAAGGGGATGCAGACCAGAGAAAGACTTTCGTCTTGTTTACATCAGGGTCCCCCATTTCCAATTCATCATATCATTTAAGACATATAAGACATATTTGACATACAGATGGCTTGTTTACAATTTACATACAGGTGGTTTTTTTACATACAGATTGCTTATTTACAATTTTCATTTTAGATTTCGTTCTAATACATCCTAACCGGACATTTAAGACATACCAAGTCTACAGATATACAGTTAGTAACAGAGTCTAAAATGCGAGTATATACATAGATGGGGGGGGGGGAAGCTGTCCATTGAACGACAGGTTGAGATTTGTACCATTACCGGGGCCAGTTTTGCAATGCTCTCCCCCGAAGGTGCTCTTTAAGAGAGGGTTTGAAGGTAAGTATAGTTTTACTTTCCTTTACAGTTGTGGGAAGAGCGTTCCACCTTGATGTGGCATAATTGCGAAACGTGTATTCCCCCTTTTTTGTGCCAAATCTGGGTTTCACATGATTTGTGGAGCTCCCTCTGGTGTTATGATCATGGTATTCCTTGACCTTTGGGAAGAATTTTGACATGTACATGGGTACCATAGAGGTGTAGTGGATCTTGTAGACCAGGCCCATTGCAAGTAGCTGTACTCTGTCGTCTACTCTAAGCCATCCTAGGTTGTCAAAGTGGGCAGAGGTGAGGTGGGTTCTAGATGAAAGGTCAAGCAGTAGTCTGACCAGTTTATTTTGCGATGTTTGAAGTTTTATTTTTAGCGCCTTGGAGGTGCTATGGTACCATGACGTGCAAGCATAGTCATAGTACCCTTGAATGAGTGCTCCTGCCAGAGTCTTCAGGGTGTTCTTGTTTACCAGAGAGGAGATCCGGTATAGGAATCTAGTTCTTTGATTGACTTTTTTTGATTACATTGGATGCCATTTTGTCACAGGAGAGGTTTGCCTCAAGAATAGATCCTAGGTATGTAATTTCCTTCTTACTTGTGACAATAATGTCGCCCACTGCAACTGAGAAGTCGTCGGATTTGCTGAGATTATGTTTCGAACTGAAGAGAATGGACTCTGTTTTACCCAGGTGTAATGATAATTTATTATCGGCGAGCCAGGTGCAGATTCTGCCGAGCTCGGAGCTGAGGGTTTTTTCAACCTGCAACCTGTTCCTGTCAGAGACCAGCAGGGCTGAGTCGTCCGCGAACAGGAACGAGTTGCAGTCACATGCTGATGACATGTCATTTACATAAATTAGGAACAGTAACGGACCTAATATGCTTCCTTGTGGAACACCACAGCTCACTGGGAGGGGGGGGGACAGAGTACCGTTTACCTCCACCATCTGTTCTCTCCCCTCCAGGTAGGATTGCATCCAGCTCACCGATAGTTTATCAAAACCAATTGCTTTTAGCTTGTCAATCAGAATGGGGTGATTGACAGTGTCGAAAGCCTTTTGTAGGTCCAGCATCACCATGCCGCAGTACTTGCCCTCGTCCACCTCTTGTTTGATGTGGTCGCTCAAATAAAGAAGGCATGTGTCAGTGGAGTGGGATGTTCTAATGCCAGATTGAAATTCATAGATTAGTTTCTTTTCCGCGAGGTACTTTTCGACCTGTTCATATACTATTTTTTCCATGACTTTCGAGATGGAGGTAAGTATAGAAACAGGGCGGTCGTTGCCTGGGTCCAATTTGCTGCCCTTTTTGTGCAGGGGGATTACTCTTGCAATTTTGAAGTCTTTGGGTACGTGTCCCTGTTTTATGGAGAGGTTAATTATGTGAGCTATGACTGGTGAGATGGCGGTTGCTGTGTCTCTGAGGAATTTGGAGGGGATATTGTCGTGGCCAGTGGCCTTGTTAGGTTGGAGGGCGCTCAGTTTAATGAGTACCTCTGCTGTTGTTACCCTTGCTAGACTGAAATCATCTTTGCGTACCCCTAGGTTTTTGTAGTAGGTTATGATGTGATCTACCCCAAAAAGCCCTGAGTGGGAGGGTAATTTATTTACAAGAGTTGTGGCTATGTTTGTGAAAAAATGTTCAAGTACTTGGCCACATCCAGTTTGTCTGTGATGAGCCTGTTATCTGTCTTTATGTTTAAGTTAGAAAATCTCGTTTTGAGTTTTTTACTGCAGCCAAGCTGGTTATTGAGTAATTTCCAAAGTTCACGGGGTTTATTTTTGTTTTCCTCAGTTTTGACATTGATGAAATTCTTTTTGGCAGTTTTGATCATGGAGCTTACGTCATTTATTAGTCTGTTTCTTTCAATTTTGAGTTCAGTCACGTGGGCCTGGAGTTCACTGCTCGTGCTTTTGGAAAGCATTGACTGACTTTTATGAAACTCAGAGCATTTTTTGTCTCTGGTTTTCATGGCGGTCAGTATGCCGGAGTGCATCCACGGCTCAGCGCGATTTTTTACCCTGGTTGTTCTTAGGGAGGCCAAATCATTGAGTATTGCAGAGAATTTGTTTTTGAAACCAAGCCATGTTTCTTCAACTTGTGTACCACTGAGCTCATCTGACCAGTCCAGGCTCTCCAGTTCTAGGTTAAAGGCCTCGCTAGAGTAGTTTTTGAGGTCTCTAGATATGACTGTTTTGTGACAGCCGGCCCTTTGTTTTAGCTTTTTGCGGGTACAGAATATCATATAATGATCACTTAACCCGCATGCTATAACCCCTTTACTGGAGATCCTGGACCTGTCAGAGGTCAGAATGAGATCAATGGTAGTTTGTGTTGTTTCACATACCCGGGTGGGTTGGGTGATTAGCTGGCTGAAGCCGTGCAGATCACAAATCCTACTGAAGGACTTGAAGACGGACGTGTCTTTACGTTGCATATCCGTGTTCCAGTCTCCAATAATAATTGTCTCTACATCCCCCACATCAGCCAAACACCCATCTAATGTATCATAAAAGTCACTCTGTTCCGGTGGTCTATAGATTGTCCCGACTATTACAGATTTAGCATTGTCAAAAATAATTTCAACCCACAGATTCAATATTTTCATGATGCAGGTCAGTACGGTTTTTGAAATTGCTGTCTTTATGTATGTACATGCAGACACCACCTCCATTCACATTCCTGTCCCTTCTCACTACAAGATAATCTTCAATTTCAATCTCTGAATCTGTAATGGAATTGTCGAATTTGGTCTCAGAAAAGCATAATATGCTTGCCTTACCGTTCATGAATAGCTGCCTGAGTTCAGCCAGTTTGTGTCTCAGGCTGTTAGTGTTCAGATGAAAAATATGTAGTCCATTTTTGTTGCTTAAATGCACAATGTCGTCAGCTTGCAGATATTTGTCTTTGTCCGTTACAGCAACCGGCTTGTCGTGGTGGGGTGGTGGTGTGGTGGTGGGGGGAGGGAGGCTCCGTTGCAGCTTTAGCCGTTGATATGCTAGCAGGGTGGCTAACAACATGGCGGATATTTGTTCCCTCGGATCTCGGTTCTCTTCCTCTCGTCACTGCCTCATGCGTGTCTGTCTGCCGAGGCGTCCCCGGGGGAATCTCGAAGTCTCCGTTTATTCCTCGGTCTCCGCTGTCTCCACGGTCTCTGTTGTCGTCGCGTAGTTGTTGTTGCAGCGGAAGAGATGCTAGTTCTGATGCTAATTGAGATGCTAGCTCCTCGAGCCTGCAGGACTGGCTTCTTGTCTGCACCGGGCCCGGATTCAGATGGATGTCTCCCGCTAACAATAAGACCAAGACGATCATACTTCTTCGGTCTAGTTTGCCTGACGGGGGTAAGTACTTTCGCGTCGGATTTGCAGTTAATAATGCATGAATGCTTGCACTTCCAAAAGCGAGGTGTTTCCTTTCCCAGCCGTTGAGAAGGTAAAAGTCATTGTGGTTCATTTTATCCCCGCTTTCATTACTCTCCTTCTCTAAGTGAGGTTGCCTCATTGATGAGTTGAGGTAGGAGTCCATAATCCATATTGTCAGGAGGATGACATATCTTGATACAGGGTACTTATTATATGTTATACTTCGGATTCCTAAAGCTTTTAGGCTACTAACCCATCATTCAAGGTTGGTCTTCACTATAAGTAATGGGTTTTCTTTAGGCAGAGACAGGAATTTACATTTTTTTGCTATGTTCCATCTGAATTTACTCTGACACAGAAAAATCTATATTGATTCTGACACTTCTACATCCAACTCACAGATGTAACCTTGCTTTGATAACAACAATTATTCATATAAACCTTTTAGAAGTGAAGTTATAGTCATTTGTTCTGGGAATGTCATTTTCGAGTCTGAAACCTGAAAAACAGGCTCGGGGTTTAACAGGTTAATAAATCTATCGCTCGAAGTGGAGTCGAAAGAGATGAGTTTTCAGTCTGCGCCGGAAGATGTGCAAGCTATCTGCTGTCCTGATGTCAATGGGGAGCTCATTCCACCATCTTGGAGCCAGGATAGCAAACCCACGTGTTTTTGCCGATGGGAACTTGGGTCCCCCTCGCAGCGAGGGCGCAACGAGTCGTTTGGCTGATGCAGAGCGTAGTGCACGCGCTGGGGTGTACGGTTTAACCATGTCCTGGATGTGCGAAGGGCCAGATCAATTCGCAGCATGGTAAGCAAGTACCAGTGTCTTGAAGTGGATTCTAGCAGTTACCGGAAGCCAGTGAAGGGAGCGGAGGAGCGGAGTGGTGTGGGAAAATTTAGGAAGGTTGAAGACCAGACGAGCCGCTGCATTCTGGATGAGCTGCAGAGGTCGGATGGCACATGCAGGTAGACCAGCCAGGAGGGAGTTGCAGTAGTCTAGGCGTGAGATGACGAGAGCCTGGACCAGAACCTGCGTCGTTTCTGTGTCAGCTGGGGATGTATCTTCCTGATGTTGTAAAGCGTGTATCTGCAGCAGCGGGTTGTAGCAGCGATGTTTGCAGTGAAGGACAGGTTGTTATCTAGGGTCACACCCAGATTCCTTGCAGTCTGAGTCGGGGAAACAACTGAGGTGCCGATGTTGATTGTTAGGTCAAGAGTGGGACAATCTTTTCCCGGGAGGAAGAGCAGCTCAGTCTTGTCAAGGTTGAGCTTGAGGTGATGAGCAGACATCCACTGAGAGATGTCAGCTAGACAAGCAGAGATGCGTGCGACGACCTGGGTCTCTGAGCGGGGAAAGGACAGAATTAATTGGGTATCGTCAGCGTAGCAGTGGTATGAAAAACCATGCGGGCTAATGACTGATCCGAGCGAGTTTGTGTACAGGGAGAAGAGGAGGGGACCAAGAAACGAGCCCTGAGGGACCCCTGTAGTTAATTGACAAGGGTCGGACTCAGATCCTCTCCAAGTCACCCTGTAGGTACGGTCTTTGAGGTATGAGGTGAGGAGGGAAAGTGCAGAGCCTGAAACTCCAAGTTTTTGGAGCGTGCGAAGGAGGATCTGATGATTCACCGTGTCAAATGCAGCAGACAGGTCCAACAGGATGATGACAGAGGAGAGGGATGCAGTTTTGGCAGTGTGCAGTTCCTCCGTGACAGCAATGAGAGCAGTTTCTGTGGAGTGACCTGCCTTGAAACCAGACTGGTGCGGATCCAGAAGGTTGTTCTGATGGAGATAACAGGAGAGTTGTTTAAAGACAGCGCGTTCAAGTGATTTAGACAGGAACGGGAGGAGAGAGACAGGCCTGTAGTTTATAACATCAGACGGGTTGAGAGTGGGTTTCTTTAGGAGAGGGTTTACTCTTGCCTCCTTGAGACTGTTTGGAAAGTGACCAGAAGTTAGAGAAGTGTTGATGAAATGGGTGAGAAACGGTAGAATATCAGGAGCGATAGTCTGAAGGAGGTTTGAAGGGATGGGGTCCAGAGGACAGGTGGTAGGGCGGGCAGAGGTAATGAGGGTAAGAACCTCACTTGGAGAGAGAGGGGAAAAGGAGGTTAGTGTGTGGGTGGAAGGAGGGTCTGGTGACCTAGCGGTGAGTAAAGGTGAGTCAGAAAAAGAAGAGCGAATATCATCAACCTTTTTTTCAAAGTGGGTAACAAAGTCGCTTGACAGAAGTGAGGAGGGGGGAGGAGCTTTTGGAGAGTCCAAGAGGGTGGAGAAGATGGAAAATAGTTTTTTGGGATTGGAATAGGAAGATTGGATCTTATCTTGAAAGAAAGTGCTTTTTGCCTGAGAGATCGAAGCCGAGAAAGAGGAGAGGAGAGCCTGATAGGTTAGGAGGTCGTCATGGTGTTTGGATTTCCACCGTTTCCGCTCTGCTGCCCGAAGGACGGTTCTATTAGCACGCAGTGCATCATTTAGCCAGGGAGCAGGAGGGGACTGACGAGCCTGCCGAGATGTGAGAGGACAGAGAGAGTCCAGAGTGGATGAGAGAGTAGCAGAGTTTGGAGGTAGTAGTTGGAACGAGTCCGAGGAAGGGAGGGCTGAGAGCACCGATGAGACAAAGGTAGTGGGGGAGAGGGAACGAAGGTTACGGCGGACAAGTGCAGGATGAGAAGAGATTAGTTTGTTATGTTTGGAAAGGGGATAGAGAGAATGAAATGAAGAAGTGATCGGATGTGTGGAGCGGGTTTACAGAGAGGTTAGAAGTAGTGCAGTTCCTTGAGAATATGAGATCAAGGACATTGCCAGCTTTATGAGTCGGTGGGGATGGAGACAGTGAGAAAGCAAAGGCGGTTAACAGAGATGTTAGTTTGTCTATCTTCCCTGTCTGGAGGTTGAAGTCTCCGAGAAGTACAGCGGGAGGGCCAGTTTCAGGGATGTGTGAGAGGAGATTATCTAATTCCTCCAAGAAGTCCCCCAAGGCGCCTGGTGGACGGTAGAGAACAACAATGGTTAACTGTATAGGATGGGTTACTGTGACGGCATGGAACTCAAAGGTGGAAGGAGTGAAGTTAGGTAGCTTGAAGAGGGAAAAGCTCCATTTGGGAGAGAGCAGGAGACCAGTGCCACCTCCTCTGCCAGTTGGTCTGGGTGTATGGGAGAAGGAATATGCTGTGGAGAGAGCTGCTGGGGTGTATGTGTTGAATGGAGTAATCCACGTCTCAGTTTGAGCAAGGAAATCCAGAGACTGCAGGGAGGCGTAGCCAGAGATGAAGTCAGCCTTAGGAACAGCTGACTGGCAATTCCACAGGCCACCTGAAACTAGATGTTGGATCTCAGTGGAGCATGTGGGATAGATGAGAGCAGGCCGGTTATAGCGATTAGGAGATACACGGGGCCAGTGATAATTGCGAGAAGACACATGAACAGGAATGGAGAAAATACACATGATTATAGCCTGAGGGGCTAAAAAACTAAAGAAAAGAGAAATAAGACACCAGCTCAATCAGAGTAGGATTTGCCTCCTCTTTGCCTCCCTCGTGACTCCCGCAGGACTCTAATGTCTTTGTCAGTCTTTGACTCCCGCAGGACTCTAATGTCTTTGTCAGTCTTTGACTCCCGCAGGACTCTAATGTCTTTGTCAGTCTTCGGCTGTCTGACGCTTAAGCTGACGCTCCAGGAAAGAGCTATCTAAAATGGACGCCTGATTGCTGAGTTCTCACAGCTGTGGGGCCACGCCCCTCTAATTAGTTAACTCCCTACAGCTGATGGGCGACAGTAGACTGGCCCTGCCTATATTGTAATGCAGGCTTGAGTGCCCCTACTGAGACCTGTGTAGCAGGTTTCGCTTGAGCAAATCTGAGATTTAAAATCTCTCAAAAGCGCCGTTTTAGCTACAATAACTACAGAACAATTATACAGAGTAGAATAAATGAAACAGAGAAGTCTAATTAAACAAGAATATAACTTACAGTGGTTGCTGCGTCAATAGGTAATATCGTCACCCGGTCCAGATGCACACTGAGTTCATCAGATTTTAAATGCGGTATTTAAATGCTTTTTTAGCTGAAAGATGGCTGAGTCACGCTGTTGTACTTCGCGCAATCAGTAGACTGGCCCTGCCTATATTGTAATGCAGGCTTGAGTGCCCCTACTGAGACCTGTGTAGCAGGTTTCGCTTGAGCAGATCTGAGATTTAAAATCTCTCAAAAGCGCCGTTTTAGCTACAATCTACAGAACAATTATACAGAGTAGAATAAATGAAACAGAGAAGTCTAATTAAACAAGAATATAACTTACAGTGGTTGCTGCGTCAATAGGTAATATCGTCACCCGGTCCAGATGCACACTGAGTTCATCAGATTTGAAATGCGGTATTTAAATGCTTTTTTAGCATCACACATTGAGTTCCTCCCTGTAGTCAGTTCCTGTGGCAGGCCGTCCGTCTCTCGCTATCTTCCCACCCATCTATTTCCAACTGTGTATCTCGCCGTAGAAGTGCTTTTACTGAACACTGGCGTAATGCTCAGTCAAAGCACCTTCGGCAAACAAAGCAGCAGACAACAACAAGCGTCCCTCCAAACCCCGGACTCCAAAATAAGAGAAGTGAAGAAGAATGATAACATGGAAACAGATACCCAGCGTCACCAATTCAACCCAAAGAAACAAATAGTTTCTCTCCCAATCTTTTTTTATTTACTTTTCCCTAACACAGTGAGGTCACAGGGCACGCTCAGCTTCAGACCTGCATCTCTGGAGCTGGGGGGGGGGGGGCTGTGCATTAGCATGGATGCTCCTGCATTGCTCACAGCCATGTGACTGTTATACAATAACTCAGTTCAAGGCCTCATAACTTTATTACATCACAAAATCAATCACATAAAGCATTAATTATACATGTATGTTATTGTTTATTACCCACTGCTTGGGTACAATGTACAACAGGTGGTGGAATTTAATCTAGTACTATATCAAGTAACATGTTGACATGTATGCTTTTGTGGTACCCCACTACATTGATTCAATACTCTTAGCACATGATATGCTCTATGATTCAATCCAGAACTGTCCTAAAAAGTATTTTACAAAGTATCTCAAATTGGATCAACATCAAAGTCATAGAGAGACATTATGTACATACATGTGTTAGTGATGAAAACAGGGTCATAGTTTACACTAAAGTAACACTATGAAAAGATCCATTCTGAATACTAAGTGCTTTTCCTTTGAGTACATTTAGGTGATAATACTTCTGTAATTAAGTAACAATTGAACTTTTACTCGAACATTGGGCATTTCAATTAAGAAAAGGATTTTTCTGCAGACCTATGAACAACCTTCACGCACTAAGAGGTGAATATGAACTGATCAAAACACTGTGCTTTTCAAAAAGAACATTCTGTTGTCACCATGTTCGATACATGGCACGTGCCTAAAGAACACTGTGGCACCTTCGCCCTCGGCTTGTGTTCAAGGTCTCCCTCTTTCAGTTCATTTTATTTTTGTTTAATTCTCAATTGCTGTGTCATCTGAGAAAAAGTGTAAAACATATTCTCCGTGAGGAAGGGAAAAAGGCACACCAACAGTGCAAATCAAACTGTGATAAAGAAGCATACAATTCTTGTGACACAACCGAACAGAAAACACGTTATCGATGGAAATGTGTGATTCCATATGAAACCTGTTATGGATAGAAACACCTGGTCCTGGACCTAGTCATCATGGATGAACTACTAAATAACTTTGCATTGGTCGTCCATGCACACTCTCTCCTGTCACGCTGACAGCCATTCACTAGAATAAGAAAGTCCTCTCCCACGACACTCGGGATGATGTGGGAATGTACAGTATTTCTCTAGGGGAGTGTTTCTCAAACGTTTTCATACCAAGGACCACTTAACCAATAAAAAAACACTCGCGGACCACCTAACTCCACAAATATAAAAAAACACATCGTTTTTCTAGAACAGATTACAAATCACCTGAAAATGGTACAAACAAGTGGCAACATGTGAGATGAAGGTGTTGCCCTGGGCTATATCATACAATTGAAAGTTAAACTTAACCTCGCTCCATTGCAGAGATATTCCCGCGAGAGTGCGTAAAACTGAAATTAATTAATTTATTTCAAATGTGAAATGTTACCAATATACTCACGGACCACTAGGGGGCGCTCACGGACCACCAGTGGTCCACGGACCACACTTTGAGAAGCACTGCGGACAGAAAATACAATTTGTCTAAACAGCTTGTATTTGTTAAATGTATATGCTTCTAATATTAAATGTAAGCATTTGATAGGGTAACACAAATCTTCAAGTGGAGTTAGCAAAGCCCAGGGAACAATAGAAGCCTGATGCAACGCTGATGTCTGTGGTTTTGTGTATCGGGACAATAAAGCAACCAGCCAAAGAGCCTTCTGATGACTTTATGACACATTCACATGGGGCCAAATACAGTATCAAACTAAGCCCTTTCTGAAACAAGTCACTCATTTTATACATATACAATAGCCAACACACACAAATACACAGTTGTGTTGTTATGCTTATAAGCATTGTTGTGAATATGTTTCTAATACATTCCAACCTTCAAGAAATTAACTCAATTTAAGGACGGAAATAATGACTTAGTCTACAGCGGAGGCCTAGCATTAGCGAGAATATTAGCCGTTAGCCAAGCAGTAGCTTCACACTGTAGCTAGGAGTTACAGTAATTCAACTACTTTTGACAGGAACTAGAAACTTAAATATGTTTACTGTCATTTAAATCGGCTCAATACTTGTCACTTTTCTCAGTCATGGCAAACAAAACATCCCCAACATTATACAGAGCACCTTAAGAGATGTTAGCAGCAGAGCTACGTTAGCTATAGCATTGTGTTATATCTTCTTTTACTGAAGCTTACTGTCTCAACACAACAAATGCAGATTACAAGTTAAAATGCTACTGGCTACTGACCTTGAGTAGTTTTAATAATAATTCAGTTTAATAACGGTCCTATTTGTTACTTTATTGTTACGCTAGCATGGCTAAAGATATTATTGTGACCATCTAAATACATCCAGACTACAGATTTTCCATTGTTTTAAGTAACGTTAAGTAAATTACTCATTATGAGAACCAGTGTTGTAAATTAGCTTTTTTTGTCTTTTTCTCAACAGAATTAACAACCTGTTCCACATAGGCCTGTAAATAAAGCTAACTTCTAAAGCTACTATGTGAGTGGCCATCTTTTAGATATTAATTTTTTAACAGACCTGCAAAAGTGTAGTTTAAAATGGTGTTCCCTAGAGGCTGTCTCGTGGCCTGTCTTTGATCCTGATTAGGAGATTGTTTGCAGTGAACTAAGTAAAAAGAGAAACTGAGCAACATTATTTAAATGTCGGTTACACTGGTATGCTAGCTGAATAATAGCTTTTCATTTTCTGTACCTGGTTCAATAATGTATGGAGTTTTGTCAAACAACTTTATCTTGCATCATTTAATCATGGTTCCACAGTTAATGTGGAGAGAAACACACACACACACACACACACTCAAAAATGGCTGTGGTGTAAATAACATTGTGGGAATAACTTGCATTATGAAGTGCTAATATTTGCTAACATCTAAATTGCTCAGTCTCACTTCTAACCCAACCTGAAGCAAAGCCCCCATGACATGTATCTAGTTCTTAGTCAATAACCACAACACGACAACTTCTTCTGGAAATACTGTACACCTTTGTGTACTTCCACATCTGTGGAAGCCTCTAGAAGCTGTTCAAATAAGACGGCTTCAAAAGGCAAAATCCCTATATTTGAAGTGCTTACGACTCACAGATAGGCATATGTTGTCATTTATTTGGACCTTTATGCCGCAGTGGATGAGGAGATGAGACTTTGTTCTAGATCAAGTATTATTGTTGTACTTGAATGTCCCCAGAAGATGAATCCTATTGTTCCTCTGGAGAACATTTGAGCATGGTATGATCCTTCCCTTAGTTCTCCAGAGTGTGTACTTTGTACACAGGATACATTATTACCACATTACACAACATTGGACTTTCATGTCCCCAGAGGTTGAAATGTATCCGTTTTCCGTGTTTCCATGGCTTTCTTCAAGCCCCACCTTTGCACCAAGATGTCTTCTGCAATGTAGTCATATATTGAATTATAATAAACACTAGCACTGATAGGAGCCACTTTAAAGGCTGTAGGACTTTTTGCTTTTGTTTGAAACAGACGACCGAGACACGTAAACGCACAATCTGTAGGCCTTTAGGTCACGGTAGTCCTCAGCCACCAACTCGCTAACTGACCGCCCACGGCTGGTCTGAGTGTGTGTGTGCATTTCTGTCTGTGTGTTTGTGAGTGGGTGTGAGATGGCTGGGTTTGACATTACATGACTCTGCAGTGCACATTTTAATGATGGAAAAGGCAAGAAGCTGCTGGCGTTTTGTGATGCATCACCATTCCAATGTAGCCTCATAAAGTGCAGTTGTTGTTGTTGTTGTTTACCCTATAACCACACTGAATACATTGACATTATCTTTCTATATTAAATCCTAAATATATACTCCATTCTCTGTATGTTTGTGATGCACTGAAAGCCAGATTTACATATATTAATATGTTATTATATTAATCCTATTTCCCCTGAATAAACACCACTGCACTCTGTTTATGCTATACGGTCACTTTTCCATTCAAGCCATTTCCCTCTAAATCTCTCTGGTGTTGGATTTACCAGGTTTAGCAGTTTCAGTCCCAACCTGTCTATGTTTTTTATATTTGTTCAAAACCACAGCATTATATTGCCTCTGTTACAGCCGCTGCTACCTTGTGCCTTTAACGTTGTGTGTATGCAAATGAGCTGTGCCTTCCGATGCTGTCAGTGGCCGTCCCGACCTCGCAACATTCGCGGGGATTGGACAGACGTCACTCAAGCCCTTCCCGCTGCTGCCACGTCATCCGGGGGAGGAGGATAAAGGCTGGGCACGAACATCCGTCTGGAGGCCCTGTATTTTGTGACAGATGCCTCAACCCTCTACTTGTGACAAAGCCTTCCTCCTGTGATTCTGTTAGACTGCGTAGCAGTGTATTTTCTGTGCCTCGTTAGACTGCTTAGCAGTATATTCTGTAGGGTTCTGTGCGATCTCACTGGTTAGCAGTGTGTCGTGGTATTCTGTGTTTAGAGTAGGGTTTGTGTGTGTGTGTTGCGTAGATCCAGGTTGCTTAGCTCCTGTAGACCCGCATTTAGATTAGTGACATTGTGAAACAGCTTAGACCCAGGTTAGCTTAGCGCCTGTAGATCAGCATTTGTGTATATTGCTTAGACCCCGGTGATTAGCACCGGTTGATCAGCAACAGCTGTGTTCCCACACAGTCTCCTTTTGTTTAGTGTTTTGTTCCACTTTAGAAGTGAGGTACGTTCATTATTTTGTAGCATACTGTGCAACTCTCTTTTGGAGTCCTGTGTTGTTAACCCGTAACAGTTTGGTCCGTTGTTGGTCCAGGCTGTTCGTGTGTTTATCATTGTTTTGTTCAGTTGGCGTCATAAATAAACTCACCGGTAACCAATACCAATTACAAACTGGTCGTGTCGTTTCCCTTTCTTACCCCTAGCAAAGAGGGAACGTAACACCTCCTACAGTTTTCCAATTGTCGTTATCCTGTTCTTCTCTCATGATTGCCTCTAAATAACAGCCAAAGCACATTATTTCATAGGACTAGGCTCCCCGCTGTGAACTTGAGTTGATCATTATTATGAAAAAACACCTTAAGCTGTACACAGACATTTAGAGACAAATAGATAAGCGTGCGAAGAACAGTTTTAGGGGATGTCTAACTCCAATTTAAACGTCCCCTGAAAACTTACAAATATATTTTTTAATGTTAAACATTTTCTGTATCACAGTGTTAAAATGTTCCATACAAGCAGTGACATTTATTTAAGTAATAAGACAACAAAGTGGGTGTTGTATAAAAAAACATAATTATTAAACATAATCTTAAACTGAATATTTAAATCTGTGATTGTAGTATTTACATGTACAGCACTTTGGCCCGACCAAAAATCGCTTTTAAATGTGCTTTATAAATAAACTTTGATTTGATTTGAACAACCTGGGATTGAAGAAGAATCATGCAACGTTCTGTCTGGCATCATGGTTACTGCTCTGGGTGTGGGTACACTGCAGCTGTTGACTTTGCTGCAGCAGTGGCTTATCAGCAGGTTGTGGGATGTTAACACAGTGATCAATACGTGATCAATGCCTCTGCTAATTTCAGTCAGCCTATGGTAGATAAATACCAGTTCATGTACAAACATTAACTTGGTACATGAAGAAGTAATTGCCAAATTGATCGACTCTATGTGTTGCATGCCCACTCAAACACTGATACAAATGGAATAGTTGAGTTCACCACCGGACTAATCAAAAACTGATGTTTCAATGAACATCAAAGCATGTTAACAGTGACGTTGCTAGCATGCTTATGTTTAACATTGTTTACCTTGTTCACCATTGTCGTTTATCATGTCAACATGTTAACAATTGCCAATAAGCGCCTGACAGTGTATAGCTGAGGCTAATGGGAATATTGATATTTTGCCATTTACTGAAAAAATACATTGGGACGAGAGGATGGTCCTGGAAAGAAAGTTAGGTTGCAGTTTGTTGTCTGTACAATGTGTCCTCTGAAGACAACCAATGTCCAAACCAAATGTACTTGCATCGATCCAGTAGTTTTTGAGATTTGTTTTCTCTTTTGTGGACTAAAATGGCAGACCAACTGTCTGACTGACTATGCTAGCCCTACATCTGACTGAATAACCAAAAACAGAGTTTTATGTCCTTTTCAATACATCATGATGTTCATTTAGTGAATTATGGTCTCATTTCAAATACAATAGACGGTAAGGCATGTTATGCTTTAACAGGGACTTCCTTGACAGTGATGCTTCGCTACAAGGGCAACGTTTTTACCAACATACCAAAAACATGTTCACAGTGACGATGCTTACATGCTGATTTTAACATGTGTCTATATTTAGCATGGCTGGATTCTAAGATAATAGGGGTGTAACGGTTCTCAGAAGTCACGGTTCGGTTCATACCTCGGTTTGGGGGTCTCGGTACAACAAGGAAAAGCAAAGAAAAGTCCCAAATGCATAATTTTTTTTGCTGTTATTTTTTTTTAACAGTATTGCAAGTTTTGGTATGAAAATAAGGAACTCTACCATTTGGAATCATTAACTGTATTACACAGTTAAAAACAAACCACAAACAGTAACACACACTCTCAGATGGCCATATTATTTATAATGGCTGATGTCAAACAAAAAGGTTAAATAAGCTGTACAACTAAAAAGAATGTCTTGAAAATATTAAAATAAATAACAAGAAAGTGGTTGAATCACAATCAATAAAAGGAAATACAGAACTGTATAACATCTCCTGATGTCAAAATATAAAATAAATACAATGATACATATAAAACAAAATAAAATCTGTACCTTTAGGAGCAATGTCTAACATGTGTAATTCACTTGTGAGTGTGTGAGGCCATTATGCCTAAATAAAGGTACTCAAGCTTTACTCTATTTTCAAGTTGTTCTTCAAAAAGATGAGTTTGTCTACGTTGTGTTGGAGTAGATATCTCTGCTCCGCGCCGATCCTATATGAGTTTGCTTTAAAATAAGGAAAACTCAAAACAACCAGGACGAGGGTTAAACAATAATCTGTTTTAATAATAAACGGTAATAATACAATACACTCCTCAAAGGGGTCAGGCCTCCCCCTGCTCTGGTCCTAATGCCGGGAGAACTTATCATCTTGACGGCAGCAGGAAAGAAACCGGACACAAGGCCGAACAGGCTTACATACAAGAATAAAACAGGAGGAGTTGGGTCAGCTGGTCATCTTTTCAGGTCATCTCATTGGGAGATGCAAAAGATGCTGTGTCGCAGCGAATCAGCTCGTGCCAGCAGAGGTCCCGCAAACAGTCTCAGTTTGAAGCAAAACAAACACATCTGGCATTCGCTGTCTCATATTTCTGCAGCCTCCACACACACAGCCCCCCACATTCCAGAGACCTCAGTTGTGTCTAAAGGATATTCCCTTGCTCACAAAGATATACTGCTTATTATTAATACAGAGTAATTAAACACACACATCTACTATTCAAGATATGTAGACTTCCCTGAAACATGACATACTAGAGATCTTAAGCAGAATATACTCTCATCCACCTAGCCCCCTGTCCTGCCTACCTACACCTCCCCCACAGAGCAATAAAACCCTGTTTACTCCATGGCTCCCCAGAATGTTTGGAGCAAGTTTAGTCCTCACATTTATGAAAGAATAAAACAGAGAAATCAATATAAAACACAAACACATCTTTATCATTAACAGAAGTTGATTGTTCCTTTTAGCTTAAGGGCTTCTGTGAACTTCCTTTCACCTCGAAGTCCGCGTTTACTGGAATGAATGCATTCATTGACAATTCAGACTGACTATTGTCTTGTTAACTGTGTGACTCAATTCTCAAGGCCTGCAGGATGCGCATTATTAACTTAGGAAGAATGTAACCATTATATTTGGGGAAAATGTCCCTTGTAGTTCCCTTGTTCATTCGCACAGACTATTGATAATTAACAGAGAAACTCAAGGGGCCTCTTTTAATATCTCGAAATTGCAACAAGACTTTCTGCCATTTCAAATGTAACACACTTCTTAAATATCAGATGATAATAATCTTCGGTTGTTAGTAGTGAGGGCAGATCTGTTGGCGGTAACTATGTCACCTGCCGTCGAGAAAACGCTCTCGCTGGGGACTGAGACTGACTCGGATGTGATTGAGCATGTTTGACGTGTTACCATTACATTTACATTACATTATTACATTACATTGTATTTAGCTGACGCTTTTATCCAAAGCGACTTACAATAAGTGCGTTCGACCAACAAAATACAAACTTGAAGAAAACAAAATCATATAAGTACATCAGGTTTCATAGAGCAAAAACATTTCAAGTGCTACTCAACTGGCTTTAGGTAAGCCAGTCCTTTATTAGTATGTGCTTTGTTAATAGTTCTATCGCTCAAAGTGGAGTCGAAAGAGATGAGTTTTCAGTCTGGAAGGTGTGTAAGCTTTCTGCTGTCCTGATGTCAATGGGGAACTCATTCCACCATTTTGGAGCCAGGATAGCAAACCCACGTGTTTTTGCTGATGGGAACTTGGGTCCCCTTCGCAGCGAGGGTACAGCGAGCTGTTTGGCTGATGCAGAGCAGAGTGCACGTGCTGGGGTGTACGGTTTAACCATGTCCTGGATGTAGGAAGGGCCAGATCCATTCGCAGCATGGTACGCAAGTACCATTGTCTTGAAGTGGATTCTAGCAGTTACCGGAAGCCAGTGGAAGGAGCGGAGGAGCGGTGTGGTGTGGTGTGGGAGAATTTAGGAAGGTTGAAGACCAGACGAGCCGCTGCATTCTGGATGAGCTGCAGAGGTCGGATGGCACATGCAGGTAGACCAGCCAGGAGGGAGTTGCAGTAGTCTAGGCGTGAGATGACGAGAGCCTGGACCAGAACCTGCGTCACTTTCTGGGTCAGCTGGGGATGTATCTTCCTGATGTTGTAAAGCGTGTATCTGCAGCAACGGGTTGTAGCAGCGATGTTTGCAGTGAAGGACAGGTTGTTATCTAGGATCACACCCAGATTCCTTGCAGTCTGAGTCGGGGAAACAATAGAGGTGCCGATGTTGATTGTTAGGTCAAGAGTGGGACAATCTTTTCCCGGAAGGAAAAGCAGTTCAGTCTTGTCAAGGTTGAGCTTGAGGTGATGAGCAGACATCCACTGAGAGATGTCAGCTAGACAAGCAGAGATGCGTGCGACGACCTGGGTCTCTGAGCGGGGAAAGGACAGAATTAATTGGGTGTCGTCAGCGTAGCAGTGGTATGAAAAACCATGCGGGCTAATGACTGATCCGAGCGAGTTTGTGTACAAGGAGAAGAGGAGGGGACCAAGAACAGAGCCCTGAGGGACCCCTGTAGTTAATTGACAAGGGTCGGACTCCGACCCTCTCCAAGTAACCCTGTAGGTGCGGTCTTTGAGGTATGAGGTGATGAGGGAAAGTGCAGAGCCTGAAACTCCAAGTTCTTGGAGAGTGCGAAGGAGGATCTGATGATTCACCGTGTCGAATGCAGCAGACAGGTCCAAAAGGATGATGACAGAGGAGAGGGAGGCTGCTTTAGCAGTGTGCAGTTCCTCAGTGACAGCAAGGAGGGCAGTTTCTGTGGAGTGACCTGCCTTGAAACCAGACTGGTGCGGATCCAGAAGGTTATTCTGATGGAGATAACAGGAGAGGGTTTACTCTTGCCTCCTTGAGACTGTTTGGAAAGTGACCAGAAGTTAGAGAAGTGTTGATGAAATGGGTGAGAAACGGTAGAATATCAGGAGCGATAGTCTGAAGGAGGTTTGAAGGGATAGGGTCCAGAGGACAGGTGGTAGGGCGGGCAGAGGTAATGAGGGTAATAACCTCACTTGGAGAGAGAGGGGAAAAGGAGGTCAGTGTGTGGGTGAAAGGAGGGTCTGGTGACCCAGTGGTGAGTAAAGGTGAGTCAGAAAAAGAAGAGTGAATATCATCAACCTTTTTTTCAAAGTGGTTAACAAAGTCGCTTGACAGAAGGGAGGAGGGGGAAGGGGCTTTGGGGGGGTCCAGGAGGGAGGAGAAGATGGAAAATAGTTTTTTGGGATTGGAATAGGAAGATTGGATCTTATCTTGAAAGAAAGTGCTTTTTGCCTGAGAGATCGAAGCAGAGAAAGAGGAGAGGAGAGCCTGATAGGTTAGGAGGTCGTCACGGTGTTTGGATTTCCACTATTTCCGCTCTGCTGCCCGAAGGACGGTTCTATTAGCACGCAGTGCATCATTTAGCCAGGGAGCAGGAGGGGACTGACGAGCCTGCCGAGATGTGAGAGGACAGAGAGAGTCCAGAGAGGATGAGAGAGTAGAGAGGAGAGTTTCTGCAGCAGAGTTTGGAGGTAGGAGTTGGAACGAATCAGAGGAAGGGAGGGCTGAGAGCACCGATGCGGCAAAGGTAGAGGGGGAGAGGGAACGGAGGTTACGGCGGACAGGTGCAGGATGAGAAGAGATTAGTTTGTTATGTTTGGAAAGGGGTGGAGAGAATGAAATTAAGAAGTGATCGGATGTGTGGAGCGGGTTTACAGAGAGGTTAGAAGTAGTGCAGTTCCTTGAGAATATGAGATCAAGGACATTGCCAGCTTTATGAGTTGGTGGGGATGGAGACAGTGAGAAAGCAAAGGCGGTTAACAGGCGGTTGACTTTAAGGAATGTGCTCCAGCACTTAGTCTCAGTTTTATGACCGGTCATCTCTCGGTCACAGAGCCTAAGAGTCAGGCAAGTGATTCAGTGTCTCCAGATGTTGGGGATATCTCCAGTGTTCCCAGCTGTTGATTAACTCTCTGTAAACTAGTCAAAAGGTGTATCGAGAGAGAGGCTGGGCAGAATTGACATGGCAACCCACCCGTGCAGTCAGAACCTCTGGCTGCTGTGACTTGTGATATGAATTCTCTGGCCGATACTTGTAATAAACATCAGTGTTTGACATCAAAGCTCCAACTCTCCTCGTGTCTCTCTGAGTCCTGACTCTCCATTGCTGCAGAAGTTTCCCTTACACAAGTGTGAATTATTATGTGCTGAAACAATTCCCAGCATAGAATACCAATAGAAGCATCACAAAGTGGCGCAGTGTTAATACCTGGGGACAATATACATGTGTGAATGACTCATAGCCAGGAAGTGTCACGATCTTAGTTTTATGTCACGGTTTTAGTTTGGTCTGTCTTGTCATGGGTTTTATTCTGTTCTCCCTGTGTCTTGTCTTCCTCCCTGTGTTTTCCCTCATGTGTCTGATTGTGTTCACCAGTTGCCCTTGTGTTTCTGCCTCCCTTACCCAGCTGTGTCTTGTCCTGTGATTACCCCTCTTTGTATTTAGTCTCGTCGTCCCCTGTACTCCATGTCGGTTCATTGTCTTTCTGTCTCCCTCCATGTTGGTCACGGTCAGTTGTGTCTGGATGCTACCTTTAATGTAAAGAAATGTATGTGCGTCCATGTGCAGACGTGTATATATAGTTTGTTAATTGGATTATTCATATCCTGCAAGACTCCTAAAGACGTCATGAGATGATGACCTTTCCACATCTGGAACATGTCAAAGTTTAGGAGACCAGACAATGTGTGTGCGTTAAACACGTTCGTGTGTCATTTAGAAAAGGAATATTTGCCCCTGTGTTTCTTGTATTCGTGGGGCATTTTCACGATTGACTGCTACGGCAGGTGATGTACTCCACGATTATTATTGTTGTTGCGCAACTGAATAATAATTAATCTCAACCATGCCTGTGTTTTATTGATCTCTCTGTTAACATTTAAGGCTGGTGAGCCATAAATTGCACTAACACCACCTCTGATCCAGATAGCCACTTTTCCTTAGGGGTTCGTGAATTCGTTGCAGCAGAGAACAGATCATCTGTGTTTTGAACAGGAAGAGTTCTCCCCGTCGCTTTAAATGACAGTTGACATTTTCAGTCCATGTATAGGAAATTGTCCTGAAAGTAGAATGTGATATTTGAGAAGTGTATGAGTCACAGCATATTTGAAAGGTAAGGTCATATGCACTCCATTAGACCACATGTTTTGATACATTATGGCCTCCAGTCACAAGGGTTTTCCCAAAATAAGTTCTGGACAGTTGTATGTGAAAATAAAAGCTGTTTTGCTGCAATCCAGAGAATATCAATCAAACTGCTAGCCTTTAGCGTGGGGATGTATTGCTGCTGCTTACCCAAGGATTTTATATTATTTTGTGTTTATTTTATTTTTTTGGATCACATTTCAGCTTCAGTGTACATATACATATGTAGTTAAATAGTTTTACAGAGTGGTCCATCTTTTTTCTTTTTCTTGACAAAACAACAACAATAAGCACACAAGAACATGGGGTGTTTTCTTTTCAATATAAAACATTGACAGTATAGATCCTTAAATAAAAGATTCAAGCAGTTAGACAAAATAATGGCGTATCGCGGTGATATACACTTTCCATTTCTCCCAAATTTAAGTTCCTGGAGCCTCAGAGAGAAAGTTATTCTTTCCATTACAAAGATTTCATAAACTATATCGTACCAATCATCTATTGTTTGGTTTGAGACATTTCTTTGTGATTGCTTTCCTGGCAGCTAAACTCAACATCCCAAACATGTATTTTGTTTTCATATTTGTGGATGTTGAGTGCAGGAAACCGAAGAGGAGTTCATCCCAATTCAAATTATTTTTTGTTCCAAATACGATGACAATTTCTTTATAAACCTTTATAAAAGCAATCCCAGAGCACGTGGTAATGGTTTGCTTCCTGGGAGCCACCATTCCTCCAGCAGCTGGAAGACCCAGCATGGTGAGACTGCTGAGCGGGCGCGATCAAAGATCTAGTGAGACTCTTCCAGGCGAACGCTCTCTGTGAGGAGGAGCTTGATATTCTCCATTGGAAATCACAATAGTTGGTCCAGATTTCCTCTGGAATACAACTGTTAGTTTCCCTTTCCCATTTTTGTTTTATGTATATGGTACTTGTTTTTTTAATCTCCTGGAGTCCCTTATATATTCTTGATATCACCTTGAGCCCTGAATCTGTACCATATGCACCAATAAAAAAAAAAGTTCAGTAGGTTGTTTTCGAACGCCCTCTGGTTCTCTAGCATAGAACTGTTTATGTGGTGGCGTGCCTGAAGGAATCTGAAAAAGTCACTGTTATTTAGCCCATGTTGTAATTTCAACGTTTGAAAATTGTTCAGTGTCCTCCGATTAAAGAAAGCACAGTAGGAAGAGAGGCCCCGATCAGCCCATCCCTTGCAGCTTGTCTCTAGCTTACTCGGGGTAAAGTCGAGATCATGGGAGCACCATTTCAGGATCTTTATCTCTTCAAGCAAGCCACTCTTTGTTATGACCTTTAACCATGTTTTCAGAGTCAGATTGATCCACTTATTACCCGTTTTTAATTAGTCTTTTATCCCCTAATCGTGCCTGTATTGGAACTGCCCCGGACACCCTCTCTTCAATTTCTTTCCATCTCGCTTGGTAATCTGATTTACACCAACAACACTACATCCGGCCTTAAGCAGGGCAGTGCAACGCCTCCCTTGTTCTTAGCCGATTGAAGAGTTTGAAATCGTATTCTCGTTTTTTTTTCCTGCCAAATGTATCGCAAAATTAATTTGTCCCATTCGTTGAATTGTTTATCTGTTATTTCTATTGGAAGAGTTTGAAACAAATATAATATCCTAGGCAAGACATTCATTTTAACTGATTCAATTCGTGATTCAAAACTTAATATTGGAATTAAATTCCATCTCTTTATGTCTTCCTTCATTTTTTGAATCAACGGATAACAATTTAAGTCATACAATGTTGTAAGGTCTTTTGGGATGTTAACTCCGAGGTATTTGATGTGATCCAGATCCCAGTCTAATTGGATATTCGGCTTTATAATCTGGCTATAATTGAAACTTAATATTTGGGTCTTTTGAATATTCAATGTGTAACCTGAGACGGAGCTAAAGTCATCTAGGAATGCTAATCATTTCAAATTTGAACTCTGGGTTTGACAAGTGAATTCAAACGTCATCTGCAAATAATGACCTGTTATGTTCTTGGCCTTGTATATTTATGCCAACAACATTATTTTCCTGACTTGAAGCCTCGATAAATATTGTAAATAATAATGGACTTATTGGACAGCCTTTTCTGGTCCCTCTTTCCAGGCCGAATGATGTTGATATGTCCCCATTTATTTTAATGTTTACCCTTGGGTCATTGTAAAGTTTGTAGCCTTTATTTAACCAGGTGAAAATCCCATTGAGATCAACGGTCTCTTTCTCAAGGGAGACCTGCAGCACGTTGGGTACACATACAAACAACAGAAACAACAAGGACATCAATGCAACATAATTACAGGGGTATAAATGAGCAACCTATTCACAATGACAGGTATCTAATAACATTTCATCTATCCGAGCTTTAAAACGATGCAGGAACCAACATGCTCAGTTTCAAATTTCTTTGCATAGTGTTCCAAGCTAGAGGAGCAGCGCACATAAAAGCTACTGATGCCGCGGCTTCTTCGGCTCCTTCTTCGGCTCCTTCTTCGGCTCCTTCTGTTACCCCGTGTATTCTGACCCCTCCAAACCAGTCAGCTTTGCCTCCGTTTGCATCTGAAGCTTTACCAGCTCCGTCAGAATGCCCTCCGATGACTGGATTCTGGCCTCTGCACCGTTAACTCGCTCCTCTGCTTCTTCCACTCTTTTGCCGATTTTACTAATATCCTCTTATGTTATCCTTTTTAATATCCTCAGTTGTTGACCGAAGTCTTTTCTAAGTTCTCGTAGCTCCTTCAAGATTAAAGCCAAGTTAGATTGACCGTTCGGCTCGGAGTCAGAGTCCGGCTGCGTGTCGTCCATGTTCCTAATGCTGCTAGCTCGTGACAGTTGACCTTCTTCCTTTTCCTTTGCTGGTGCATATGCTTGCTGTAAATCCTTTCCTGGGCATTCGAGTTCTCACCATCGGGAGCCTGTCTCTCTCTGCTGCGATCCCCATGCCTGCTCGACTTAGGAGTCGGGAGGCCTGATAATGTATTCCGGCAAATGACTCAGACCTACTAACTGACCTAACAGAAGTTATTGAGTTATTGAGTTATTGAGTATTGTAAGTTTACTGCTTGGCTCAGATCCACCAACGATCAGCAAGGTCTCACCTCTACTAACTCCTGAAGAACCCGGTTCAATTAACTGCTGTTTCAGTTCAGACGACCCGCTACATCTGTTTTGTGTTTTTCATGTTTTTGTGATAATAAATCCCATAGATTTGATTGATCTAAAGGTGACGGATTTGAGGCAGTGGTGGGCTTTGTATCACAAAATAGAGGCCAAACAAACACTAAAATAACCAGTATTACACCTTTAGTTTTGTGTCGAATTAAGTACAAAACTTGGTTACATTTGAATTTAGGATGTTTTGGGAACAAAGTGAGGAGGTGGTTGTGAGAAATGCACCTTCGAACAATTTCACTTGTCCTCATTTCCATGGCATGGTTCAGCTTGAATGGACTCTTTGGTCACCAGTCCTTCTCTATTTATATTTCTACTGTGGATAGACCCTGAAGTCATAAGCTGCATTCACATGATACACTTTGCTGACGAGAGGGCGTGGGATTATTACAACTTTGACCTCGTTTACCACTGACCTTTTGATGTACAACCAATTAGATGACAGATGTGTGGCGCAAGCTGACTGGTGATGTAACCTTAGAAACTACTGACAGTTTTCGCTGCCAGGCTCTGCGCCCAACCTCGCGGTGAGCAAAGAGGAAATCAAGAATATGCCGTGTCATCATCTGAACCTGCACTTGGTGTAGTAGAGTTTTGAGGGTTGCCATTTTTAAAAGTGAATACAAAAAATACTGGTCGTTATTACATCGGCGGTGTTGTGCAGGATGTTGCTTGTTGTGCTGTGATTCATTCTGGCCAATCAGTGGTCTGCAGAGTTTTAACTACCTTCTAGCATTGGCTCAGATCATTTGGAACTTCAACCAAGGTGAACCTTCAAGTTACCATGTACCATCTATAACTTGAAATGATGAATAAAGGACAATGAACACAATATTACTCAGTCACTGAGCCTTGAAAGGGACATGGATGGTTTCCCTTGACAACTTTGATCCACTACATTTATTGGACAAATAGATATTTTGCAGGTTCATATATTTAATAAAACATATAAATCGACTTATAGGTCCATTACTCTGTAAAGCACTTTGGGCTGTGTCAAGCATGAAAGCTGCTATATAAATAAAGTGTATTATTATTACTGGATACAACCCAACGACTGTGGAAGAGGTTGCAGAGGACAACAGTAAGGTTTCTTTGGAAGCTTGTGCAGAGGAGATTATGTGGTTTTGTGTTTTAAGTGAAATAATGGAACTTCTGCCATAGTATCTTTATTTCTCTGAACTGCCAAGAGAGGGGAATGGAAGTGGGATTGTACATCACAGTTCATATGAACTAGCTAAGCAGAAAGGGGTTAGTAGTTTTGGTCATAATGCCTGGTTCTTCTATTAAGCAAACTGAGCCTTGAGCTATAATGACCGGAGAGCTTCTCCCGCCTTAAGTACAGACTTGATGCTTGTCGATCCAAATGATCCTCTTACAATCGTCTGGTTTGTCCAAACCGGTACGGATCGGATTTGCGCCACGCCTATTCTGAAAATCATTCTAAATGAAGCCCCAGCCCAAAATAATCGTATTATTTGTATCTACTAGTCTGGAGGAGATTATGTGTCTGTCCACATCTAATCCTGCATACTACTGGACGCATCAGCCAAATGTTTTGGTCATTTATGACCTTCTGTTAAAGGACCTGTCGTGGTATCGCACACTTTTTAAAAATCCTATCTGAAATACATGGCTCTGGGTGAAGGGTTAGGGTGTCGTTGCGCCTGTGAGACAAAGCTGAGATATGACCTTGCACTGTGTCAAAGTCTATAACAGCCATGGTTGTTGCAGTCACAACTGGTGGAATTCTTCCATCTGTGAGTTCACTTTGTTTGAGCCATTATTGTTTGTATTGTAAGTCCACATGGAGTTGGATTCATCTGCCCCAAGTATTAACTACAGTTCTTCTGTTTCTCTTTCTTCTTCTTCTTCTTCTTCTTCTTCTTCTTCTTCTTCTTCTTCTTCTTCTTCTTCTTCTTCTTCTTCTTCTTCTGGTGCATGCTGGGAGATTTTGGAGTGCGACAGAAAGAGAAGAGCGAGACTTTTTCGTTATATTTTCCGTTTATTTTTGTGTAATGGGTGTTCATTTAATATAGTTTATCGGTGGTGGTTTGATTTGTTTGCCTTTTTGTGCTTTTTGGTGGTGTTTGTGGGGTGTTTTGTGGGCTTCTCCTGCCGGTGTCTCGCCGGCCGGCGGACGTCATGGTAAATGGGGAGTTTGCAAAACTCACGCGGAAGCACGGCATTAGAATCTCAGCCGGCTTCCCATGCACTGTGGAGGAGATCGGGCTGGCTGTGGGAGAGAAGGTCGGGCACAGCAGCATTAAGTCCCTGACGCGAATGAACAGCGCGGTGGTGATCTTTCTGGATCAGGTGGAGAAGGTGAACCGCGTCATCGAGACGGGTATCGTGGTGAGAGAAATGTTTGTTCAAGTACAGCCGCTGATGCTTCCCGCAACCAAAGTTGTACTGTGTAATGTCCCTCCCTTCATAACTGATGAGTTCCTCAGTAGAGAACTTTCCAGACACGGCAAACTTGTTTCTCCCGTAAAAAATATGCTGTCTGGATGCAAGTCTCAGTTACTGAAACACGTAGTGTCTCACCGCAGACAAGTGTATATGATACTGACAGTGGCGGCTGGTGGAAAATATTTTTGGTGGGGCTGTTGATATAGTGAGTAAAACATTTTTTTTTGGGAGAAATGACCCCTTAAATTAGGACTTCTGGTGATGTAATGGCGCGTTTCCAGTGCAGCGCGGAGCTCGCTTTAATGCTGCATTCAGACCGGACGCGATGCGAATATTCGCTTCGCTCTAAACGCTCCTATCGCTCTAGTCGCTTGAGTTTCACCGCGGCTGCCAGCTGTGTTTACTCGCATCATTCAAACAAGACGCGCTGGCTCGGGAGCTACAACTACAACAAAATGAATATATTTTACCGTGATTAAATTGTAATACACGTTTCTAAATGATGCCGAGGTAACAACATACTGATACCGGTTAGTAAATACCATGAATTAATGCTTTGACAAGTCTGCAGACAGACGGCAGGCGACAAACCTTTTAGAATGCTTGTTTTCTAAATGTAGCTTGGCTAAGCTAACATTATATATGCTCCGACCGTCCACACTCACAACAACGGCCTATACAGACATAAATAAACCAGCGACTGTATTCTCCATGACACAGACAGTCTGTGGTTTGTACTTGTTTAACTGGTCCGGATGACCCGCAAGCTGGGCCGTCCAACGCGCCAGCGGCGGAGTCATCAACCGCTGCGCCGGGGCCACCGGCTGTGCCGGGGATGTCCGTTGCGCTGAGGCGGACTGCCATGTCGGCGGCCGGTGCGCCGGTTGTAATGGAGCAGCAGGTGGCTGCTGCTGAGGGAGGGGTGTCACCCACGGTGGCGGCCGCTTATGCTGTGGATGCACTTTGCACAAGTTTTTAAGACATAGGTTTTAATGTATTATTTTAAGTGATTCGTTTATTTTATTGCACAATGAAGCATTTTATTGATCGAATGTAAAATGTATCGTATGTAAATAAAGTGTTTTTGCAAAAGTCAAAAAGTCTTCTTCTTCTTCTTCTTCTTCTTATTTCAACCAATATTTTGCCGTCGAATAACCTCAGCCTACTTTCAGCTGCAGGAACCATTCAAATATCCAAATATTCAGCCTTTTCAGCACATGATAGGAAACTTTCAACTTTTCAAAATATGTTGTACTTTTTAAAATATTCAGCTTTTTAAAGTCTTTTTTTAACATGGAACTCAATGGAAGGAAGCTTCAAATCCTCTTTTACCTACACCTTGCGCCAAATGCTTCTCCTTCCACATACTTTCAGCTAGAGACTTCATTCCAACTTTAAAATGACCACAAGACATTCAGCTTGTTCTCCAGATATTTCATATATTTTACACTTTGAGATATTTAAATTAGTTTGGAGCTTGGTATAGAGGCCTTCTTCAGATTTTAACATTAGTGTGTATTGCGCCGCTCGTTAAAGGTGGGGTAGGTAATTCACTTCAGATACACTTATATTCCATGGAATGCTCTTAACGTCCCGATAGCAATGAATACATTAAATGCTTTCATAATAAATAGATAAAAAAATATCTGTGGAAGCCGTAGCGCTGTGAAAAGCACGACCAATCATCTGAGCCGGCTAAAGTAACTGGATGGCCTACCTGTCTGTCAGCCTTCCGTCTGTGCACAAACTTATCTCGGGCCGGTTTCTCAAACTTACCTACCCCACCTTTCAGTCTTGAGTGCTTTGATCTCAAAACAGAGTGGAGGAGTGCTTGAAATTCGCCCCAAAAAATCTTTTAATCCTGCCATAACTCCCAAACTCCTTGGACCCACTTTTCATGAAAAACGTAGGAAAACCTCTCCAATGTTAAAGAAAGAAAGAAAGAAAGAAATTAAGCAAAATAATTAAACAAAATGCCTCTTGAGGGCATGAAGTGACAAAAACTGTCAACGTGTCTCCGTTAAGGCCCATTGTAAATGCAGCCTGATCTTTCCTCACAGCAGCAGCCGCACACCTTCAGTTAATCTGCCAAAAAGGCCACATTATTAACGCGAAAGTACACAAAGAGCAGACTCCGACGCTCCTCACGGTCCTGACAAAACGTTCAAATGTAAGACGTTTATGTATTTTCTAGTTTTCTTTCTTATTATATAATATGAATCTATTACAATTATTTAGCAAAAAGAAGATCCCACTAGACATGTTTCAGGGTGTCCGCAGGGTCTTTAAAAGTATTAAAAGTTTATAAATCAATTTAGCCAAAATGAAGGCTATTAAAAAGTATTAAAGGGCATTTTCCAAAGTATTACATTTTGTAGCTTGTTTTCAATGAGTATATAAATGGTCCAAAGAGGTTGTATTCTACAGTCTGCCTGAATGTAATCATGGCGTAGGTGTGTAGTGTGATTCTGTGTAGTTTATTGATGGCATCCCGTTGGGTTTGACATCATCTGAACAGGACATCGCACGCTCACTGCTTGATAGCGCGAAGCTCCGTTTAAGCCGGTTGTTAAACAACATCGTTATGGGGAAATGCAAGTCTGCGTCCAAATGGTTGGAAGATAAGCAGGAAGGACAATCAATACTGTATATAGTCAATGTGAGGTAAAGTGTGTCGCCAAGGTAACCGGTTAAAACTCAAAGTGGCGATGAGGTCTTAAAATGTATGGAAAGGGTCTTAAAAAAGGTCTTAAAAGGTATTACATGTGACTTCAGGACTCCTGCATATACCCTGTGTTAAGTCAATGGAGGTTAGCAAAATCAATCTATATATTTGTATTATATTTATAATAACACTTTTGCCTTATCAGAATGAAATCCCATGTACATTATTTAAGCTTTTAAATGTGTTGTTGTGCCTACTGTGTCACTGTTGACAGAACTTGAGAAATGAGGAAAAAGCGCCTATGGATACACCTCTATTTGTTCATAAAATGTGTATATAGGTTCATGCTACCTCAAACAAACTTTCACATTATCATAGTGACATCCCATGTATATATTTCCAGCTTTCAAATTGTTTCACATGTTTGTGTTACCTATATAAAAAATAATATCATTTTCAAATTCAGTTTTTTTGTGATTTTGGGTCCAAAATGTTCATATAGTATCTCAAAATGAAAAAAATAACTCAGGTTATATAGGTGAGGTTGTCCTTAAAAAAAAGATACCAAATATTGACATGCCAAACATTTCTTAATGGGGTTTAGTAAGACTAATCAAAACTATGCGAAAACAGCCAAATTAGCCCAGGACTCCAAAGGGTTAACATCATTTGTGTGTGAAATAACTTCCATTATCTAATACCTTTTCGTTCTGTTCATGTATCTGTTTTATTGAATTAGATGTTTTAGCCCTGAGCATCACTCGTTTCTTTAAATAACTAGTTTTCTTTAGAGAGGAGCTGACGTGGTCTAGTATAACTAAATGCTTTCAATGGAACAAGTCTTCACATTTGTACAAAATAACTGTGAATAGGGAAACTTCATAAAAGGAAGTAAAGGGTCAATTGAACATGTCCTTCAAATGAAGAGGTTTAGAGACTCAACCGGTCACTTTGCTTTAGTTGAAGAAATATCACACTAAAGATTTCACTACATGGGAAAGCTGCATTATTCTCCCCTGATGTGTTTCGTCCAATCCACCTGTTTTCCAAGTGTTTTTCCTGGACCAGGACAACGCTCAATCTACACACACCTACACACACCTCTACACACACATCTACACACACCTCTACACCTTGTTCTGCCTGGGGGGAAACCAGAGAGAGGGAACTGCGAGTATGTTCCTCTGCTTGCTACAGATAGAGGAAATGAACTGGGATGAGGATGTGGGATAAGAAAATAAATAACAGGAGGAACAGCGAGAGAGGTTGCGGGAACGGAGGTGTCAAGGTAGAGACGGGGTGAGGGGTGGGGAATAAGTGAGGTGACCTACGAGGAAACATATACAGTGGATGGGAAGGGCACGGATGGATGTAGGGATGAGAGCGTGAGAAGAGAAAAGCTTAGCGACGCCTCACAAGCCATAGAGGGATAACCTAGCAATTGCAAAACGCTCAGGAGATGCAGGTTTATTTCCATTATCTGCTCTGTTGCTGCTACGCAGGGAATGGCTCATGTCAGCAATCCTTCTATATACTGTAAATACAATATGTGCTTTACTGCTGCCAGCTCATTCAATCTCAAAGAGGACTTCAGAAGCTGTTGGCAAGTATCAAGAGCTGTTCTCATTCAATATTTTTTGTGGCAGCTCAGATACAAAATATGTTTTTGTTTTGCTTCTATTGATTGGCATTATCGTGGGCAGCAAACATTATAAAGTAGTGGAGAAGTCATGTAAAATCATTGGTGGAAAAGTGTATGAACCCTGGTACTTGCTCATGGTAAATAGATTGTATTTATGTGGCGCTTTATCCAGTCTTTTCAATTCCTAAAAGCACTTTAAATGTAGAAGTCAACCTTCAACCATTCACACCCCATTCATACACAGCAAGGTGCCACAAGGTGCTCAAGGAAGCTAACATTCACACATCTTCACACTTGGATCGAATCAACAACTTTTGCATTGAAAGACGACTACTCTACCTCACAGCCTCAGCACTAACAAGTGTCTAAATGAGACAACTAAATATCATAATGACATTAGCCACCTTTAGCTTAACAGTTGCTAACAAGTGGCTAAATGAGATAACTAAATGTCATAACGCCCTACTATTAACCGCCTTTAGCTTAGCAGTTGCTAACAATACAGTGACTAAATGAGAACTAAATGTCATAATGACATTAGCCGTCTTTAGCTTAGCAGTTGCTAACTATACAGTGACTAAATGAGATGTCATAATACCCTAACATTAGCCGTCTTTAGCCTAGCAGTTGCTAACAAGTGACTAAATGAGACTACTCAACATAATCAAGTCGGACATTCGCCGCCTTTAGCTCAGCTGTGGCGAGGTGATATCCGACCGTGATGAAGTTTGTTTATAAATTAGCTCCTTTATGGTAGGGTGACCAGACGTCCCCGTTTTCCGGGGACAGTCCCCGTTTGTATTGGCCTGTCCCTGGTTGAAACTGTCCCCGGAAATGTCCCCGTTTTTTAATATACGTTAAAAACACATAGCAAGGTGAAATAAAACGTTTCATGTCAGGAAACACTGGGTAACAGACTGTGGTCAAGCCAGCCCGCACGTTGTATTGCGGTGCGTGAATATCCTATGCATTACGGTAGAGGCCTGTAAAAACTGCCTTCAAAATAAAAGCGTTTACTTGGTCAATAACAAATATACCTAAAAAACACACCAAACATATTCATATATACTGGAGCTTAAATTAAGAAATATGTACTATATAATGTAATCAATAATAATTTCAAACAAACTACGTATAACTACCACATTATAACTGAGTGAATGTAAAATGTAAGGATACAGTTATGAAGACATATCTGGCATTTCCACTGGGTGACTAATTTCAATTGATGTTGACACCATCTCACAACACTCCTAAAATAACATTACTTTCTGAAGCACAATTTAAAATGTATGCTGTTTAAAATAAAAAACTATCCAGTATCAAAGACTTATTTCACTTCAGGGTGATAGCAGGACACCCCATCTAGTCACTCAGAGAGAATCTATCTTCCTTCTGTTTGTATCCAACAGTTCAAATGTTCGAATTACATTAAACCAGAATTGTCCCCCTTTTTTCTTTAACAGTGAAGAACATTGGATATGTTAATGATATATTGACCAAACTCAAAATGTCCCCGGTTTTCATTTTGAAAATCTGGTCACCTTACTTTATGGCGATTGCATTTACTCTTCAAAAATCATAAAGTGGGGTTAACATGTGGAAATGATTGTGCTGAACGAAACGTGTGTTTGCCACAGATCTTATCACAAAATCCCATTGCTTTCTGTCTGGGTTGGCCTACAAAAATATAACACCACTCTATAGCTGACCGTATGACAGATATCTTCGTGTGTAAGGGTACATAGTGTATCATCCTGTGTGCATCTGGACCGGGTGACGATATTACCTATTGACGCAGCAACCACTGTAAGTTATATTCTTGTTTAATTAGACTTCTCTGTTTCATTTATTCTACTCTGTATAATTGTTCTGTAGTTATTGTAGCTAAAACGGCGCTTTTGAGAGATTTTAAATCTCAGATCTGCTCAAGCGAAACCTGCTACACAGGTCTCAGTAGGGGCACTCAAGCCTGCATTATAATATAGGAGTCATTTTAGCAGCCGTTAAAAGTCTAATAGCTATCTAAAAGCAAAGCCCACCAAAATCAATCTATATCAATTTATATATATACTTCATTTATATCATTTCATTTATACTGAGTTAGTCACGGTTTGAATTGACCCTACTGACTTCAGTGATCCTGTTTTTCTTTTTCTGCACATGCAAACTCAAACAAATCTACAGTTTGGGGGGGGGGGGGAAAGGAGAATGGCATGTAACTGCATGTATACATGCAGTTACATGCCATTCTCCTTTTTTGGTAATGTTAACAATCCGAACCAAAGCTGACTTTTAAAAAGCCATCCAGAATGTGTTAGGTAGTCTGATTTAAGGGAGGTTGTCTATGCTCACAACAGCTGGAACATGTTTTTCTCAATAGTTTCTAGATTAACAAAATAAGTAAAGGAGGGACTTGAGCACAGGTCTTTTCTGGTGGTATTGAAGTAGTTGTGCTGAAGCAAAGTGTTCTATTGAGAAAACTGACAGTATTTGTGTGTGCAATTTTGAAATGACACCTATAATCAGTATAAAAATAATACAGTGTACAAGAAAACGTCTACCCTGAATTCCATGTCCGTGTGAGGTGTTTCCTGTCCACCGTCCCTGTGCCAGGCACATTTTGGAAATGATACTTCCATCAGCCTTTCACTCAAACCGTAATGACAACCAGAAAGCCTTGACTCCATTTTGAGCCGGAGGAATCACATTCATTTCCATATTCTTGCATCAGAACAATAGGACTTGATGCCAAATGCATTTGGTTGGCAAACAATGTTAATTTCTCTGCGACTGTCAAGCTGCCAGTGTTCTCAATGAGGACCTTGCTTGGTACAGTAATTATGTTATTTATACCGGTCTTGAAGCAAGGCTTGTTTCGAATCATTGAGGATAGAACTCCACTGAAAGCAGTATTCATATTGGCGCCTCATTTCCTTAAGTGCTTCGTATTCATTTAAAGGCACCTGTGGGTCAGCAGGCTGTCCACGCTTCTTTTTTCCCTCTCGCTTCTCTTATTGATTTGGGATTGAATCCTCTGTGTTCGCAAGCTAATTAACCATAACTGCAACCATTACAGTAAGCCCCGAGCAGCAGGGCTATTGAGCTGCTGTTACCGTAACAGGCCTGTGTACATTTAATCCAATATTTGTTGTGTGAATATTAAACCTTATGCGGGGCACAATGGGCCCCGGCTGCTGCTGCAAAACCCCTAATCCAGGTTGTATGCACGTCAACGGACTCACATAGGGATATATCGGCTACATTAACACATGGACTCACCAAAAAGGCAATTCATGGCTTTTTCTTTTCCCTCACACAAACATCTAGGATATAAGGCAGCTTGTTGCTAAGGCGATAACATAACCAGGCCACGCGGAGCAGCTTTCTAGAGCAAGGAGAATTATTACTGACGTGAACAGTGTTGTGTGTGTTTGTGTGGCAAACAGGCTCATCCCCCTGTGACCGTTAAAGCGTTGTCGACTCGTCCATTCGCCTCTGATCAAGTGTGTGTTTGCCCTGCGTGTGTCTCCATATGATATTCCCCACTCTCCATGCAAATCCCGGAGGAAATGCCAGAGTGCCTCGCTGGATGCTGGATTTCATTTTCTGAGCTGTCAACATGTCACTCATAGCGACGGGATTTCTCGGACCTAAACTCGGCGACAGGTCACTTAACAGTCAGCCACTTATCCTGGCAGGAAGCTTACATTTTGTTTTCAATAATGCTTCTTTTCCGACGCCTGCCATGGATTTGCCAAAATGTAAGCAGCTGAAAAACTAAGCTCTTGTTTTGCCAATTGATTTTTTCCCCCTACCCTTCACAATTTTAAGTGGCTCCGTAATGAGTCTGAGGATTAGAACTTACTCAGCACATTGAAGGCTATGCAAACTTTCAATTCAAGTGAGAAAATGGGAAGGGAAAAAAATCAAGAGTTACAAGCTTTCTCATGCATCATCATTAATATATTCATGTGCTGGCTCAGAGCCAGCTGTTACTCCACAGCCAACTGCGAAAAGCACCACAGCGTTGTTAATAATCTCAGAGCACTTGGCAATGCAATGGGAAACAGCGTGGCTTTGCAATAATCTTTGAGCGGCACTTGAGTCCAAATTGTCAACAAAACGGTGCAATGCAGAGGGCGACTTAATATTGGAATACATCTCAAATCCAAAACTCAAAGGCAGCGTTAAATCAATCAAAGGAATTCATAGGGGTTCAGTTGGGCAAATATTCCACGGACTCCGATTGGGACGTTAGATTGTTAAAGGGACCCTATTTAGCTCGTTATGGTTTCCCCTTTCCACTGTACTGGCTCTATAGGGTTGTGTGCATGTAAATGGTCTGCAAAGGCTAAAGTCCCAAAGTGCACCCAGAGGGAGCTTCTCTCCGTCACACTCCCACCCCTGCCTGAAAAGCCTACATTGGACTTATTCCGTAACATAGTGACATCACTATGTAACACGTGGGCTTCTATTGGCTAGCGCTCCAGCATATTGTATGTGATAGGCTAAGGGGCGGGACATCTCTAAGCGGTTGACCAATCCCAACAGAGCCGGCCAGCTAACCAATCAGAGCAGACTGGGCTCTGATTTCAGACAGAGGGTGAGAAGAGGTGCTGCAGCACAGGCAGTATGAGAACATTAAAGCATGGCGACACAGTAGAGGCACACAATAAACACCACCAAAGAACTTCCCCAGTTAAATACCAACACTAAAACAATTGTATCCTTTACAAGTTTTCTGAAACATGCATATGTATTATGTTTGAATATGCACATGAGGCATAATCTATTGCTTACTGTTGGTGAGTATAGAAGAAACTTTACAGATGATAAGAAACACCTAATGTTGTATTTTGGAAGAACTATGGTTTTGGCTGGAGTGTTGCACGTTCTAAACATTTAAATGAATATAAACAATTAAGCGTGTAAAAGTATTATAGAATGAGACTAGTAATTAGATGGATGGGTCTGAGACCAGAAACTAGGAGCATCTAAGAGGCAGACTTCAGAAAAGGGATCAATCTCTTGCTTTCCATGGCAACATGTGATGCCCAGCGGCAGGCCACCAACCAGATGCAATCAGTGCCTGTTGTGCCTCCCACAATCACTCCAAAATGAACTATCCAAGTCATTTGTGGTGTGACCAATGACCAATGACCAATGCGATCACGCCAATAGTTGGTTTCCTATGGTCTAAGATCTGAATACATAAGCGGTTCTGCCTTCAGTTGTTTTAGGGTTCATTTGTTTGATTTCCGGGCAGTTATTTGGTTAGAAAAGGTTTCGTGTGATGGGAGGATTTTGGAAAGGCCTATAGGACGCTAAGATGTGGAGCAAAGGAACTAACCTATCAAGTGTCTGGGATTGTTTTTAAGAGAACGCAAAAGGAAAAGAGGAAAAATAATAACCGTCTTCAGTCGTCTGCCTCCACCAAACAGTGAGCAGTTAAACCCTCGATGCCCATCATGTCACCTCTCTAGAACTGGGAATCTTGAGTGTTTTGTGAGGTCACAATGACCGTGACCTTTGACCACCCTGTTATAGTCAGTGCACCCTTGAGTCCAAGTTGATGTTTGTTGCCAAACTTTAAGACAGTCTGTAGGCGTTCCCTACATTTCAAGTTCCCAAAAATGGAACGGACTGAAGGACACCCCAAGATAATAATGACTTGGGACACAAAAGAAGAAAAACTAACAAAACAAAACATAATCAAGCAAAAATAGATCAAACGGATAAAAGAAAATAAACTGCATGAATAAATCAAACCCTGGCCTGTCCAAACCCTAACGCCTCTCCACTCTGGAAGCTGACCAGAGATGCCCACCGTGAACCCTCAATTACTCCCTTTACCCTTTCCACTATATCCCAACCCACAATACTCCCATACACACACATGCCTACTCACATGTAAAGAAGTCAAATGACTTATTTGTATTCCCTCTTGTTGTCTTCCGGTTGTTGTTGTTGTTGTTGTTGTTGTTGTTGTTGTTGTTGTTGTTTCCCTCTTGCCTTGTCACATCTCATGAGAGGTATTGTTGCCTGAGCTGGCAGCCGTGGAGCCTCTTGGTAGTTGGTAAACCTGTGGGCCCTTCACCGCCTGCCAACACCTCTGTGGCACGTCATGACTTCCGACAGCCACACAAGATAGTGCGGGCGTTTTGGGTGACCTCTCACTTACTAGAGACAACAGTCACTTTGTGCTCTCCCCACCACTCGGTCTCACAACTTGATTCGGGACGAGAGTATTTCTTCAAGCAGGTGACCTTCCAGGGGCGCTTTGTGTACACACAACTGCAATGTCACATCATAATAGCTCACGGATATTGAGATACAAGAACCCTATAGTGTCTTTTTTGTGGTTTGCAATACTTTTAATTCAACTTTCAAATACTGGTGATTACCAATAGCTGTGTTTTGGGGATGAGAATAGAAATATACATGTCAAATATAGACTTTTGATTACAGTTGAGTGTGTCTGAAGGGTTTTAATCAAAGATGGAGAGTTCTACCGAAACAAAACGGCTCTAACAAATGGTGGCCGACTTCCTGATCCATGTGCTATAAATAAGTACAACACATTAATGAGGGGCCAAATAGTTAGTAGACAAATATATACTTGTGTACACCAGCAAAAAATGAATAGTGTTGACTGTAAAGTAGGTAGCAATTGATCAGTAGAACACCTCTGCATTATCTTAACAGACATTCTGATTGTGGTGAATCCTTTTAAACCTGATTTCCCTCCAAAGTTTGGATATTTTAAAAGCAGTGGTGAGTCTGCACTAATGCACCCATAACTGAATGGCAGCAAATCTCTTTAGCAGTTTCCCAAAAGTTGGGCAAACCCTTCCGACGATAACATGTATTTGAATATGAGTGTAAACATCCGATATAAAGTTAAGATTTCTTTGCTTTCACTTAGTAAGAAGGACGGTAAAAGTCCACAGAGGTAAACAAGAGTAAACAATGGGTCTATAATTAGGTTAACGTTTGTAATGTTCAAGTCAGTGAGTGTCGATGATGCATTGAAACACAAAACAATGACAAGCTAAGGACATCCCAGTTTGAATGTAACCCCGTTGCCTGACAGTACGTCCATCCCCTCATTTTTTTCATTTCACCATATCGACCATACATCTCTAATGGCATTGTTTAATTGGTTGCCTGACTGACTATCATATTTTGGCTCTTTGGAGATAAAAAAAATGCACGATATTCTAGATTTAGATCTGATTGGCCTAAGAATTTGTATTTACCACCAAGAAAGGGGCGTGGCCATGCCGTAGAGGGACTTGTTTTTACAACAGGAATGTGATTATGCAAATAGAACACGCCCTGTTTTAAACCACTGGTTTTATTTCATATCCAGGATGCATCCCCGTGACTAACATACTGCATAGTAGCTGCCGCTGTGTAAGAGACACAGTAAGAGACATTTTATTACCAATAGCACATATTTACTGCCATTAAAAAGTCTGCATCATTGTCTCTGGGCGGCCGTGAAAACAGCGATTAACCCCCCCCCCCGGTACAATGTAAGCCGAGGTTGTTTCCTCCCTCCATGCCTTATCTGGGTTTGGAACAGGCCTCTAGGGATAGAGATTATGAGGGCCAGAAATATAGAGATGCTGCTGAATAAATCCACGCTGAGGCCTCCTCTGCTACATGCTTATGGAGTGTCATCGATTTGATTTTGATTTATCCAACAATTAGCAGACAACTTTACTGTGTGGCACAAACATGGTGGTGTTTCTGAAATGTGGAATATTTTTTTGTCAGGAACGTGACACAAGGATTTGGACTCAAATGCACAACTCGACACAAAAGTACAAATGAAACAAGACTCTTTAAGACTCTTTAATACATTCTAAGAAACAAATCACAACTCTTGAAGAACGGTAAAAATACAAAAACAAATAACGTGTTTCAAACTAAATAAGGTTTGAAAAAGCTCTGGACCCTTGACTAGACAAACTGGTACAGAACAAAAGGAGACGCTGACTATTTATCAAAGACCTAATGGGATGGTAACAGTCAATGGTGGGATTACAGGCGGGAAACAAACAATGGCAGAAAGCCAAGGGCTCTGAAGCGAGAAGGTAAGTACATCAGAAATGATTAAAACTATGAATCCTTGTTGGCAATGAAGGTATTCCACAAGCTATCCAGACCATTTGAATCCAAACTGTTACCGGCATCAACGTGTCTGTTTTGTGTCAGAATCGATATTCCAAGTTCTTCAGAATTCTGACAGCATCAGGAGCGTTTCAGAGCAGCGGGCGACTTCTATGGCTGCAAGAAAATCAGAAGAAGAAGAAGGTATTGAAATGCAGGAACAGTGAAAAAGATAGCTCCACATCTTACAATGAAGTCAACAGAAGGGCACAGACATTGGTAGGCTTGTTGTTCAAACAGTTAGAGATATGTTGTGGCAAAGCTATCCCTCTGTTGATTCGATGTGATATGAAGGAAGAGGCTGTCACTGCATATGTCTAGAATGAAATGGAGATGATGAGAAAGTGGGAAGAGGGAGGATAAGATGTGTAGACTACAATGATCCGTCAAAAGCACTTGCTAATTTACACTTCAAACAAATCTTCTCAGTCTTTGCCTTCGACTCTCTTCCCCTCATCTGCCTATTCTGTCTGTACGTATCTCCTATTGATCCTTTTCTATTCCCGGCACCTCATGTTCTACCTCTCACCATTAATTCACAACAGACACAAGTAAGGCAGGGATTTTCCGTCGAGGGCATTCCTTTTAATCTTGGCCCACAGAAAATCTTAAATAAAAATAACTTTGTTTCAGGTACTTTTGAAACTGTCAAATAATTCATCTTGAACCAAAATGCAATTACTTATCATATTAGGACATGATGCTGTCTGGTTCAAATCAGAGTTGTTACAGAGTGGCCCAGTCGTAGGCTAACATGTTAGCAGTTAGTTGACCAGCTACAGTTCAAGTGGAGAAGTAAAGAGTATTTGATGGCAACCGCCTCGCTTTAGAGCTATTTGAACTATTGGCCAAAATGTAAAGTTATGACTTCAGGGTCTGTCACGCATGCATTTCAGTCCTATTCCAGGTACTGTATTACTAACTGTAAAGCACTTACTCATCATCACTGTACCCTGTATGCCAGGGCAGGTCTGCCTTCACTAACTGTACGGAGGCTCAGTCATTGGTACATGTTCATCTACAAAGCCATGCTGGGTAAACTACCACCTTACATCTGCTCTCTGATCTCACAGAGAGTGGCAAGCAGCTATTGCCTGAGATCCCAGGATGTGTTTTATGACATGTGCCAAGTGCTAGGACTGTTCTAGGTACTAAGGCTTTTCTGTGTGCTGCTCCTCTAGCTTGGAACACTATGAGCATGTTGGTTCCCCTGCATCCTTTTAAAGCTCGGATAGATGAAATGTTATTAGATATCTGTCATTTGTTGCTAATGTATACCCCTGTAATTATGTTGTATGTGTCCTTGTTGTTTCTGTTGTTTGTATGTGTACCCAACGTGCTGCAGGTCTCCTTGAGAAAGAGATCTCAATGGGATTCACCTGGTTAATAAAGACTACAAACAAACAATACATTGACACAGCTCTCTACATCATGTTACTTCTAGTGGACAGGGGTGAGGGAGATAAGACTTACACTCTAACATATTTCTATTAACATAGCAGCAATGCTTACTGCCCCAATAGATGTCAATAAAGGTCATAGATGAATGAATACTCCTTTAAATCCCGCCTATCAGTGCGTCGACGACCTTGGTGCCACAGTCCGTGTGCAGCAGCTCTAATCAGCCCCAGCAGCTCAGCGATGCTGGAGGACACAACACACTCTATCTCCGCCTTACTGGCTCCCCCCCCTTCACATCTTCATTTTAGGGCTGGCAACATTCAAATAAAGAACGCAAATCAACCACGTTTCCATGTATGACCGACAGTTGCTCCCGTTATACCAGCGCCAACGTCTACCATTCATTGGATGGCAGTGAAAAAGCAACGCTCTTTTGTTTCATCCCCCCCCAAAAAATACAAGCATTATCATTTAAAATCGGTTGACAGCACTTTATTTCTATCCTCTAATGCTGTTTGCATTCCGCCTTCTCCCACTTCACATCTAACGTTTATATATCATATTTCCAGATTGCCAAAAGCACTTCCAAAGTTCATTTTGTTACCAACAACTTTGACTTAAAAAGTCACTTAAAAAACAACGTGGCTGTTCTCATTAAATGTGAAATATTGTTGATGAAAAAAAAAATAACTTTTATCATCTTCTTTTTGAATGGAGTAGTTATACGGACCGTGATGCATCAAACTGACTCAAGTTACATTTAACATGGCAAAACAGGGTGCAAGAAAACAGATAATGTGGTATCATTGGTAAGAATCTTCATTGATTAAAAAAAATACACATATTTTAATATTGTTTGCTATATTTAGAAAATGGTAACCCCTTTACTTTGCCTTGAGACGGCAAATTCAAACGCTATTTTCAAAGCTACAAGACTCCACTGTCAAAAACAGTTGTCTTGATTGGTGAGTTTTTATGTTAGTTTTTGACTTTGCTAGGGTTATTCAACATATGGAAATCGAACAGTGCCACAAGGCAAGGCAAGGCAAGTTTATTTATATAGCACTTTTCTGTACGCGACAATTCAAAGTGCTTTACAAAACAAATTAAAAGACTTTTTAGGAATAAATAAATACATTAAAAACACATTATACAATTTTACAACAGACATTACAAAGCAAAGATAATACAAATAAACACCACAGGTATACAATACATGTTTAAAAGGCATACTGTAGTGCGAATATGAGCAGCTCAATTAAAAGCAGCCAAATAGATATGTTTTTAGTCAAGATTTAAAAATAGTAAGCGTTTCTGCGGACGTGCATGTTGGGTAGTTTGTTCCAGAGTGTCGGGGCATAACAGCTAAATGCTGCCTCTCCATGTTTTGTTTTTACTCTCGGAGCCGATAGCAGACCCGTCCCAGAAGACCTGAGGCACCTTGATGGCTCGTAATTATGTAGGAGTTCAACAATATACTTTGGTCCTAAACCATGTAATGATTGAAAAACTAGCAATAGTACTTTAAAATCAATTCTTTGGACGACTGGAAGCCAATGTAGAGATTTCAGAACCGGACTGATGTGATCCACTCTTTTAGTGTTAGTGAGGACACGTGCAGCAGCGTTCTGAATCAGCTGCAGCTTTCTGATGGATTTTTTTGTCAGCCCTGTTAATACACTATTGCAGTAGTCGAGTCTACTAAATATAAAAGCATGGACAAGCTTTTCTAAGTCCTGTTGTGACATTAGTTTTCTAATCCTCGATATGTTCTTCAGGTGGTAATATGCAGACCTAATGACTGTTGTAATGTGACTGTTAAAATTCAGGTCTAAGTCCATCTCTACACCCAGATGTCTTGCTTTGTGAGTTACTTTGTAGTCTGCCGACTGAAGCTCTGCGATTACTTTTAATCGGTCCTTCTTTGCTCCAAAAACAATGATCTCAGTTTTTTGTTTGTTCAGTTGGAGAAAGTTCTGAGTCATCCAGTCAGTGATTTAAGTACGTTCTTAAGTCAAAAACAGCGGTTTCGTGCATTTTGAACTATTAAACGCGTGAAAAAGCGCATTCCTGCCATCTTGTGGTACTGTTGGCTTTCCATATGACCAAAGCCATGTTGTTGTGTTTCTTCTTTCTTACGTTGATCCAACTAAAGTCATTAACACAATGAGCGGCAAATAGAGATCTTACTTCTCACCCCACCTTCCCCGTCCCTCCATCCATCACACCCAGCATGATGCCCTTCCATTAACTCTGTCTATGTATCTGCTTTGAAAGTGGATGTCATTGTATCGCGTGTCCCTCTTCCCCTTCCTCTCTGTCCTCCTTCAAGCTTCCTCCCGTCCCTCCCTCTCTCCCTTCCTGCCTGAACGTCACTGTCACGCTGTGTTGTGATGCAGCCACCCATTCGGAAAGAACACACACTGCGCTCTTGGTGGTGACTTACCCACTCAAACATCACATGTTTATTCCTGCCATTTCTTCCCACTCCCCCCATGCTGGGTTTTACTCCTCCTCTTCCCTCAGTCTAGTTAGTCAGACGTTGAGGGCTTCGGAGTCTCCTCTCAGGGGGGACATGTGGCCAATTAAATATTTATGGATCACCATCCATTCAAATCTTTGGCAATGGAGAAAGCCTGTGACCGGAAAACTGACATGGCTTGTTTGTGCAGCAGGGGAGGTACGGCGCTTGTCCTCAGCATGTGTTAGTGTGTGTTTCGTAGTGGCAGATGATGTTATTGTGATGGGCATATTTTTAGTTAGTGGGCTCTTCCACTAGAATTACACTCATATTATCTGATGGACCAGCCAAGGGGGAGTACTGGTTACAGCTAGAAATACAAATACATGACAAAGCTTAAAAGCAAGGCAAATCATACAACCCAGAGCAGAATGTGAAGCCTCAGCTGTATGAAGGCAGTGAAGCTGAGACACAATAAGTCCTGGCTCTAAAACCTCTACGGGACGTTTCAGAAAACCTCAAGTTTTGGAATCATTAGCCGAGGCTCACCTACCCAGAAAACCCAGTCATATTTCATGTCCAACTTGCATATAGGAAAACACGGCTTGTTGACCGCTTACGAATATATACATGCAAAAACTAACTGTAAATGTAACAGTTATTTGAAGCCATCTGGAATAAGTGATAAAAGCTGGCAGGACGATTCTTAACTCCAGGTTGGAATCTTTCCGAAATAAAACCAAATAATCGTTTCCAACCCCATCACAAACTCCTTGGCAACAAAACCCTTCTGAGAGTTATTGTCAAATGGTGGCTTGGGCTAGGGTTGAGTTATGTATATTTGTAACCTAACTTTAAATAAGTCTACTTTGAGTGTTGGTTTCACGCGGGACACAGAGTACTTCCAACTCTTCAAAACCTAAAGGTTCCGAAACATTTGCTGAGACTGACCATATAAATGATAACCTTATCAGCCGTGATGGCAAGACGCTTCTAATAATACATTCCAAACCCCCCACAAACTTCTTGGAGACACAATGATTTGGTTGGTTCTCATAAAAGATTGATTGATTGATTGATTGAAAAGTTTATTAACAGCTTGTATATTGGGTACAGTACAGTACAGCTCAAAACATACAATTGTTAAGGGGATGCAGACCAGAGAAAGACTTTCGTCTTGTTTACATCAGGGTCCCCCATTTCCAATTCATCATGTCATTTAAGACATATAAGACATATTTGACATACAGATGGCTTATTTACAATTTACATACAGGTGGTTTTTTTACATACAGATTGCTTATTTACAATTTTCATTTTAGATTTCGTTCTAATACATCCTAACCGGACATTTAAGACATACCAAGTCTACAGATATACAGTTAGTAACAGAGTCTAAAATGCGAGTATATACATAGATGGGGGGGGGGGGGAAGCTGTCCATTGAACGACAGGTTGAGATTTGTACCATTACCGGGCCAGTTTTGCAATGCTCTCCCCCGAAGGTGCTCTTTAAGAGAGGTTTTGAAGGTAAGTATAGTTTTACTTTCCTTTACAGTTGTGGGAAGAGCGTTCCACCTTGATGTGGCATCATTGCGAAACGTGTATTCCCCCTTTTTTGTGCCCAATCTGGATTTCACATGATTTGTGGAGCTCCCTCTGGTGTTATGATCATGGTATTCCTTGACCTTTGGGAATAATTTTGACATGTACATGGGTACCATAGAGGTGTAGTGGATCTTGTAGACCAGGCCCATTGCAAGTAGCTGTACTCTGTCGTATACTCTAAGCCATCCTAGGTTGTCAAAGTGGGCAGAGGTGAGGTGGGTTCTAGATGAAAGGTCAAGCAGTAGTCTGACCAGTTTATTTTGCGATGTTTGAAGTTTTATTTTTAGCGGCGTGAATTAGGGTTGAGTTATGTTAGTTTATAACCTATCCTAAAATAAGTCAACATTGAGTTTTGGTTTCACACTGGACAGAGTACTTCTAGGTTAAAGTAGAGTTTGTATAACCTATTCATTTTCAACAGGAACTTTACCCTTCTTACAAACACTTTGACTTAGTGTTTAGCCCTGAGCCTGAGCCATTCCCAGAACAAATGACCATATCTTCTACAAGGGGTAAATTAATCATCTTTGTTCTCAAAGTAATGACTAACCTGTGAGTTGGATGTAGAAGAGTCAGAATCAATATAGATGTTTTTATTTTAAAGTAAATTCAGATTGAACACAGTAAAAAACTGTAAAATATAGTGTCCGTCCAAAATAACCCATTACTTATAGTGAAAACCACCCTTGAATGATGGGATGGTAGACTAAAAGCTTTAGGAATCCAAACTATAACATATAATAAGTACCTTGTATCAAGATTGATGCAAAACAAGTGACATTTGACATTTTTAGAGAGATTTAGCAAAAAACAAACACTTCTGGGGTCATTTGGGTGGATTTTCCATATCTCTGGAACCCATCGGTCGATTTTAATGATTTACACCTCTTTCTAACCGTCAGAGCCAATAGTGTTAGCATGGGGGCCTCCGGGTTGAACAGGTTAAAATCTATTTGTCATACAGTCTCTATTGGTTGCCTTGTTTGTGCCAATGAGGGCCATGATCAATGTCTGTATTACACCCAATGTAGAGGAGCTGTAAAACACATGGTGAGGTTCAAACTGCAAAACCCAAATCCATTTGTCTTCAGTGATGAACATGCTAGAAAGGATTCACTTTTGGACACAGACTTAACTTTTGAAATGTTTTTAGATTGGTAGGATAGGAATTCTGTCCAGATGTATTTATATTTCAAGGTCACTACCGCAAATAGAAAACAATCTAGGCAATCTTAAAGGGGATCAAGTGTTCTTGGCATCAACTTCACAAGCAAATGCTCGATGGAAGAGCCGCTGTTCTGAACCTATTTTCAACCTTCGACAATTGATAGATTGGTCACTTCTTTTTATGTGTAGGGGTGTTGAATATGTTCCTGTAAGTTATCAGTCATTCTGTTGCATGCCGGTTCATCAGGAACAGAGAAGAAAAAAGTCTCATCTCTGGAAATAGCCTTATTGACCTATTATTGCAACCGTGATTTAGGAGGTTTAAAAGTCCCCAATGTCATTTTAACTGCAACTATACTAAACTATTTAACCCCTTACCAAGTCATGTTTTTTGCTTAAACCAAACTTTGCCTTACGGCCCGTCCACACAGCAGCTTTGACCAAATCTTGAAAATCCTGGAGCTGGGCGTGTCTGACAGCTTGGGGATTTCGCGACCGACAACCAATCACAGGAATATCACATGAATATCCCGCCCCCGACATACAAAGCAAAAAAAAAACGGTTCTTCTACACTATTGTCAAATAGGAAGGGCTATGATGAACATTTATTTTTTTAACATTTTGAACATTTATGAGATTAATGTTTATGGTGCTATTTTATGCTACATTCCATGCTGGCTAATGATACTGTCTATGCTTGCTAGCAACGAAGTAAACTAGCAACGAAGTAAACTGGATATAAAATCCCCAAACGAGCGAAAACCTACCAGTTTCACCCACTGCCTCTGCCACCTCCCTCCATGCCTGGTTCCTCCGGTTTGTATCCCGGAAAGTAAATAGGGACTGGTCATAAAGAACCGGGTGATTTGCTACCGCAATAACTAAGTTCTCCTCCATTTTTGTGGAATATAGAAATGAACTGCGGGTCTCGTTCTCCCAGCTTGCACGCGGTTTGATTGGCTAGCGCTTGAACTGTCAGATTTGCATAAACGGATCTGATTGGCTGTCGCTTCCAGCTCAGCCTCAAAAGTTGAACATTGTTCAACTTTGGAATCCTGAACATCCTGGAAATCCTGGAAATCTTCGCCTCGCCCCCCCACAATGCAGTTCGGCGACAAGCGAGGGAAAGTGACGTCATCCCCATTCAAAGTCAATGGGCGGAGACGCGCTGGAAGCGGTGGACAAATCGCCAAAAGCTGCTGTGTGTACGGGCCGTTAGAGGTGTCAATAATGTACTTCCTGTAACTTAAAGGTGGGGTATGTAATTTATTTCAGAAACACTTTTTGTTATATTCCATGGAATGCTCTGAACATCCGATAGCAATGAATATCTGAAGTGCTTTGACAATAAATCTGTGGAAGCCGTGGCGCTATAAAAAGCACGACCAATCATCTGAGCCGGCTAAAGTAACTGGATGGCCTACCTGCCTGTCAGCCTTCCACCTGTGCACAAACTTATCTCGTGCCCTCATTGGTCATGTGCGCGTTCGTGTGTGTTGGAGGAGGGGCTCTGTGAGGAAGTGGGAGATTTCTTCCGGCTGTGTATTTTCAGATTCTAGCGCACTCGAGCTGGTTTCTCCAAAATGACATACCCCACCTTTAAAGAGAACACAGAGAGCAAGGACCTCCTCCAAGGACGTTCATATAAGTGAACACAAATTGTGAATCCGCCCTATTCACTTCTAGTGTTGGCCTTTGGCCACCACAGAGCACAGGGACCCTTACTTGTATCATGGGACAGAACACCCGTCTTGACTTTGCAATGATGCTTGAGTAACTCTCCTAGCTCAGTTTGCTCTTATCAGCAGGTTGCAGGCATACTGTGTTATGATCAGAGACCCTCTGTGGAGACCGTTCAACAGATGTAGACCCCCATGATACACAGTGGCAGGGCGAAAGCCTTTCATTGTGGAGTTTGCAACAGGTGGCATAGTGATACTCATGAGTACCCATCTGATGGTACCACGATGCCGATGTATTCTGATCACGTTTGAATGTTGTAAAGCCTCACATGCTGTATGTATCGCTACACCTCCTGTACTTCATAGGAACAGCCGTATGTGTGGTGTATCAGTTCCCTCACTCTGTTGACCCATCCAGATCGAAGATCCAAAGCCATTCTAAATCCACACCGGCGCTGAGGCCCGTGCGTTTGAATGGCACCAACAGAAAGCGCTACACTCACACAGATGGCTGGCATTTATTTGTAACTGCTCAATACTCCTTCGGGACCACATTAGCCAGAACCATCAAAGGTGGGGGGATGGTGGGAGGATGCAACTACTCTGCTGCTGCTGTGGCCATCCACACTAACTAATGCTCCCTTTTTATTTTTGTACCCAAAAGCTTCCCCGGCATCCTGATGTCAGCTTCCTGAATACCACACATCAATGCTTTCCAAGTCGTCGCGTGGAGGCCCGGGAGTCCTCTGGTTCTCATTGCAGCCAAGCGCTCCAGCAGCTGGGTCCACTGATTCACATATCCTCGACAAAAGCATAGGGAGATAAATAGGGAAGTGAGCTGCTACAGCATGAGTCCTTGACGGCTCATGACTGACATCTGCATTTATAAATGGAACCAGCTCACAAAGGGTGCTTCAGAGGAAGGACATATTTCTTGTTGTTGTAACTACACAACAGAGTGACTGTTTGTGCTGGGGAATAATTCATATTGAGTCACAAAGGCATGACAACTAATGGTCTCTGGTTTCTGATGCAGAATCCCAACCGACCGACATACCTCAATCTTCGTACTGTGGCCCACATCTCCAAAGAATGCCACTGATTTGTTTCCATTTTAAAATATTGAATTAAAGACAGGTGAAAGAAGTACTCAGATGTTTTAATTAAGAGAAGCAACAATTACTAAATGTAATACTTTAAATACAAGTTAAAGTCCTGCATTCAAGTTATTAGTTTAGTAAAAGGACAGCCGTATTAACTTCCAACAATGTGGTATTTTTCTTCTTTACATTCAACAGTGCTTTCTTGTTCTGTAATTATAATGTGCTTGTCCTTACATCCTCTCAACTTGTTTTCTTAATTCTGTTACGGTGAGGTACAACAACATTAGTTGTTGTAAAGTCAGTGAGGCAAAGGCAGAGGACAGCTCCTCTGCTCCCAAGGAGACAAGTAAGGGATTGGAAATGCTAATTCTGGTATTGAGATTCAGACTGCACAAACCGTTCTGCTGGACCTGGACATCAGTAGAAACAGGTATTTACCATATCCTTCAGAGGTCTGAGGAAGCGTTCCAACAGGGGCGAAAGCTACTTTTCCAACTTCTACAGCTTTAAAAACGTTTCATTTAGCGTCAAAACTCATTGTCTAAACCTTCAGAATCACTGCAATGTCAAAGTTATTCACAAGTACTGCAAATGTAACTAGTACGGTGGCCCACAGGGGCACACACGTTACAACTGCCCAAACATTTCCATTTGGAGAAACACACTGCAGTTTCAAAACACATGCAAAGCATTTAGAAAACACATTCAGTAACTTGAGTTAAGTCAATGATGAGCATGTTTGACACTGCCAGGGCATTAATGTTAATCTAGTTTGTTATAGAAAACAAGTAACCCTCAGAGTCCAGTGGTGAGAAATACTCTGGTTGTCTCTCCGCCGTCTGGAAGAGATTTCAAATGTCCATGTAAGAGTCTAGTACATTTATCCATGTTGCTTTCCCCGCTAGTTATTTTTCTGTTTCCGTTCATGTGAGCGCTGCAGCAGTCTTAGGCCCGCCCCAAATGCTCTCATTGGTTGAGACGCGTGATGACGCCCTTCCTAAGCCAATACTGATCAACATCCAGCCCCTTCTGTGACCCATGGTTTGTCTGTATGTCTATTCAGAGCCAGTGAGAAAAAGACTTTCAAAATAATAATATAAAACAACCTTAATTAATGCGTTAACTTGCCCAGCCCTAGTTTTTATATTTCCATCCTTTCAGATACAGATTCAAGGGTTAATGTGTGGATTTCAACCTGTGTTGCAGAGTTGTGATCTAAATGCACTTCGAGGACCGAGGATCGAGCATCGAGGAGGCTCTCTGGAGGAGCTCTAACCGAGGAGAGAGGAGAGAGGAGAGAGGAGGCTCTCTGGAGGAGCTCTAACCGAGGAGAGAGGAGGCTCTCTGGAGGAGCTCTAACCGAGGAGAGAGGAGAGAGGAGAGAGGAGGCTCTCTGGAGGAGCTCTAACCGAGGAGAGAGGAGGCTCTCTGGAGGAGCTCTAACCGAGGAGAGAGGAGAGAGGAGAGAGGAGAGAGGAGAGAGGAGGAGAGGAGAGAGGAGAGAGGAGGCTCTCTGGAGGAGCTCTAACCGAGGAGAGAGGAGGCTCTCTGGAGGAGCTCTAACCGAGGAGAGAGGAGAGAGGAGGCTCTCTGGAGGAGCTCTAACCGAGGGGAGAGGAGAGAGGAGGCTCTCTGGAGGAGCTCTAACCGAGGAGAGAGGAGAGAGGAGGCTCTCTGGAGGAGCTCTAACCGAGGAGAGAGGAGAGAGGAGGCTCTCTGGAGGAGCTCTAACCGAGGGGAGAGGAGAGAGGAGGCTCTCTGGAGGAGCTCTAACCGAGGGGGAGAGGAGGCTCTCTGGAGGAGCTCTAACCGAGGAGAGAGGGGAGAGGGGAGAGGAGAGAGGAGAGAGGAGGCTCTCTGGAGGAGCTCTAACTGAGGAGAGAGGAGAGAGGAGGCTCTCTGGAGGAGCTCTAACCGAGGAGAGAGGAGAGAGGAGGCTCTCTGGAGGAGCTCTAACCGAGGAGAGAGGAGGGCTCTCTGGAGGAGCCTCTAACCGAGGAGAGAGGAGGCTCTCTGGAGGAGCTCTAACCGAGGAGAGAGGAGAGAGGAGGCTCTCTGGAGGAGCTCTAACCGAGGGGAGAGGAGAGAGGAGGCTCTCTGGAGGAGCTCTAACCGAGGAGAGAGGAGAGAGGGGAGAGGAGAGAGGGGAGAGGAGGCTCTCTGGATGAGCTCTAACCGAGGATCGAGCATCGAGGAGGCTCTCTGGAGGAGCTCTAACCGAGGAGAGAGGAGGCTCTCTGGAGGAGCTCTAACCGAGGAGAGAGGAGGCTCTCTGGAGGAGCTCTAACCGAGGAGAGAGGAGAGAGGAGGCTCTCTGGAGGAGCTCTAACCGAGGAGAGAGGAGAGAGGAGGCTCTCTGGAGGAGCTCTAACCGAGGAGAGAGGAGAGAGGAGGCTCTCTGGAGGAGCTCTAACCGAGGAGAGAGGAGAGAGGAGGCTCTCTGGAGGAGCTCTAACCGAGGGGAGAGGAGAGAGGAGGCTCTCTGGAGGAGCTCTAACCGAGGAGAGAGGAGAGAGGGGAGAGGGGAGAGGAGAGAGGAGAGAGGAGAGAGGAGGCTCTCTGGAGGAGCTCTAACCGAGGAGAGAGGAGGCTCTCTGGAGGAGCTCTAACCGAGGAGAGAGGAGAGAGGAGGCTCTCTGGAGGAGCTCTAACCGAGGATGGGAGTCGAGGAGGGGAACCGAGGGTATAGGAGTCGAGGAGGGGAACCGAGGATGGGAGTTGAGGAGGGGAGTCGAGGAGGGGAACCGAGGATAGGAGTCGAGGAGGGGAGTCGAGGAGGGGAACCGAGGAGGGGAGTCGAGGAGGGGAACCGAGGAGGGGAGTCGAGGAGGGGAGTCGAGGATAGGAGTCGAGGAGGGGAGTCGAGGATAGGAGTCGAGGGCAGGAGTCGAGGAGGGGAGTCGAGGAGGGGAACCGAGGATAGGAGTCAAGGGTAGGAGTCGAGGAGGGGAGTCGAGGAGGGGAGTCGAAGAGGGGAACCGAGGGTATGAGTCGTGGAGGGGAACCGAGGGTAGGAGTCGAGGAGGGGAACCGAGGGTATGAGTCGTGGAGGGGAACCGAGGGTAGGAGTCGAGGAGGGGAACCGAGGATAGGAGTCGTGGAGTGGAACCGAGGGTAGGAGTGGAGGAGGGGAACCGAGGAGGGGAGTCGAGGAGGGGAGTCGAGGAGGGGAGTCGAGGAGGGGAACTGAGGATGGGAGTCGAGGAGGGGAGTCGAGGATGGGAGTTGAGGAGGGGAGTCGAGGAGGGGAACCGAGGATAGGAGTCGAGGAGGGGAGTCGAGGAGGGGAACCGAGGATGGAAGTCGAGGAGGGGAACCGAGGAGGGGAGTCGAGGAGGGGAGTCGAGGAGGGGAACCGAGGATGGGAGTCGAGGAGGGGAACCGAGGGTATAGGAGTCGAGGAGGGGAGTCGAGGAGGGGAGTCGAGGAGGGGAGTCGAGGAGGGGAACCGAGGATGGGAGTCGAGGAGGGGAGTCGAGGAGGGGAACCGAGGGTATAGGAGTCGAGGAGGGGAACCGAGGATGGGAGTTGATGAGGGGAGTCGAGGAGGGGAACCGAGGATAGGAGTCGAGGAGGGGAGTCGAGGAGGGTAACCGAGGATGGGAGTCGAGGAGGGGAGTCGAGGAGGGTAACCGAGGATGGGAGTCGAGGAGGGGAACCGAGGAGGGGAGGGGAGTCGAGGAGGGGAACCGAGAATGGGAGTCGAGAAGGGGAGTCGAGGATGGGAGTCGAGGAGGGGAACCGAGGGTATAGGAGTCGAGGAGGGGAACCGAGGAGGGGAGTCGAGGAGGGCAGTCGAGGATAGGAGTCGAGGAGGTGAGTCGAGGATAGGAGTCGAGGGTAGGAGTCGAGGAGGGGAGTCGAGGATAGGAGTCAAGGGTAGGAGTCAAGGGTAGGAGTCGAGGAGGGGAGTCGAGGAGGGGAGCTAGAGATATGAGAACCTTCCATGTGTTCCTGCAGAATAATCGAGCGAAACAGCAAACATCAAAACAGCATGATTTATAGATGACGAGTATTATTGCAAAGCTGCTCAGGCAAACAGACCTTTTTTGATGTCACTCAGCAAATTGGATTGTTGGTGTGCGACTGGGAGGGTGTATCTACAGTATGTGTGTACTGTGCCCGAGATGTCTACAACAAACGCTAAATAGGGCAACCCACATGACCCATAAATACTCACTTCCTCTCCGCCGTTCTGTCTGTTTCCCTTCCCTCCCTGTCCCTCTCCATCTCAAATGGGAACATTGTCTGTGGCCTATCTACAGCCCAACAACCTCCTCTGGGCAGTAGGGCACACACACACACACACACACACACACACACACACACACACACACACACACACACACACACACACACACACACACACACACACACACACACACACACACAACACACACACACACACACACACACACACACACACACACACACACACACACACACACACACACACACACACACACACACACACACACACACACACACACACACACACACACACACACACACACACACACACACACACACACACACACACACACACACACACACACACACACACACACACACACACACACACACACACACACGTCACCCGGGCTCTGGGCATACGGCAGCAACTTTCAAACGGGCTTAGCGAGGCTTACTACGGCTTATAATTTGTTACTATAGTGTGTCCCTGAACCAGAGAGGAACTCAATATGGTCAACATTTTTATGAACAGCTGATAAGCAGCTATGCAGATGACACTAAACTCACACTCTGCTCACTTGAGGCTGCGTTGTTTGTCTGCGGGACCGAATCCGAGTGAGTCTCACTGGGGACGCATGAAAACTCACCCTTCGCTCTTTGATTATGGGGATACACCAGCCCATGACCTATTTTTGGTTATTATAGGCAGCATCTCCATGATGGTTCAGGCATATTTCCCCACAAAGCCAGATTTGGCAAAGCTATCAACAGGCTCCCATGTGAAGCGGGGACTCTGTAACCTTTTAAACACACTATCCAGAAACTACTGTGTCAGATATGATGTTTGAGCAGGCGTAGAGTTAACCGAACACTTTAAACAATCTTTTGGAAGCTATATACTGTTAATATTGTAATGTACAATGTTTCAAAAGAAAAACCCAATGGAAGCAGATTATTGCTGGCAGTTTTAGTGTGGGTGTGATTTTAACTGTTTGGCCTTAATCCTAATGTTTGCCAAAAATCCGCTTTTTGGCAAACATTAGGCAATTGCTGTGTTTTCATTGGATGTCTGGCCAGCAGTGTAGTTATGGAAGGATAATCCCCCACTACGGTGTAGTAAAATCATGCATTCCTGACTTTAGGAAAATACCTGGTCCCGGATGTTCAAATCTCACTATTTATTTCTAAACATATGTAAATATAGTCTGTACTCACTGGTTAAATGCACGTTGTCCTTGTCTCGGTACTTGTGCATTGACATAAAGTTGAATCTAAACTAACTATAAAGAAGAAAACATATTATATTTGATGCACTGCTCAAGTCTGCTCCTATAATATGTGGAAAGTAAGTAACCAAAATATACATTTCATTCTTTGGTCTATTTTATGATTTCACTTAAATTCACAGGAATGTAGCATTACATATTGGCTCATTTGCATAATCAAACGTTCGAGAAACATTTGAATAAAAACCGTATTATCCTAATGTAAGTGAATTATATTTCTTATTGAATTGTTCCTTACTGTGCAGCAGAGATGGAGTACTCGAGTGCCGATTTTCGGGACTCGTGACTCGACTCGGACTCGCGCACTGATTGACTTGGACTCAGACTCGTGAATTTCCCCCCCACGATGACTCGGACTCGACTTGTACATTGACGCTCCGACTTGGACTCGAGCAAGTTTTCTCTGGAGTCTGATGTCCTCTATCCTGGCGTGTGCACCTGCGAGGCGAGTTCACGTACTGGGCCCCGCTGTTCCAGTCTATAGATGTCTAGAGACACACCCCGCATCGTGCTGTATGCTTTCACACATTCTGCTTCCACATTGGAAAAGAGCAGCGCAAAATGCTCCTTATGTGGAAACAATATTGAAGAGAAGGCTCCGTAACACATGACTCTAAGGATCGAGTTCAGACATATAGGCTGTCTTGAACACTATCATCAGAGTAACGTGATCTAATCAACAAATAAAGATTCAGCCGATAACACATGGCTACTTAACATGCAGAATGAGTCAATTTAAACATTCACTATAGTAATTGTAGCATCCCGGCTGAATGATGGTCAGACTCTCTAACCGATGGTATCTGTTTATTGATCACCCTTGCTTGTATACAATAATTTCCAACGTAAGAGCTTGTGCCGTTATCAGCCAGGTGCTAAAAACCCAATGCAACTATTTAGTATATGTTAATGAATTCATCATCTATCCGTCATTATACATGTGTTTACACGGCTCCGTTGTCCATTGACTTCCGGTAAAAGTTCCTTCAAAATAAGAGTCCCGATCTTATTACTATCAAAATAAAAGTGCAAAACGAAAACTTTACCATAGGAAAATATTGGCATACAAATATAATCACTTCTCTGAAAGGTAACTCATTTTAAATATAGTTAGACATATTAAAGGTCATTTACAATAATAATAATAATAATATTAATATTAGTAATAAGCTTTCTATTTGTATAGCACCCTATTACAAGAATTGTAGCCAAACTGGCTTCACAGCAGTTCAATAGACAGATTAGTATAACATGACAGGATAAAAGCAATGTAGAGGAGCAGCTACATTTCAACACATATATCCACAAAGGTTAATACATGAAGACTTGTGACTCTGACGCGGACTCGACTCGGACACTCCTTGGGTGACTCGGACTTGGACTCGGACTTGACTACGACTCTCCCTTGGTGACTCGGACTTGGACTCGAAGAGTGGTGACTCGAGAGTGACTTGGACTCGGACTCAAGCAAGTTTTCTCTGGAGTCTGATGTCCTCTGTCCTGGCGTGTGCACCTGCGAGGCGAGTTCACGTACTGGACCCCGCTGTTCCAGGCTAGAGATGTCTAGAGACACACCCCACATCGTGCTGTGTCAGAGGCGGCCCGACCCATTAAGCGACATAAGCGGCCGCTTAGGGCCCCGCAGCCACTAGGGGCCCCCTAGCAAAACGAAAAAAAATTATGAAAATAAATTAGAATAATGTCAGTACACCGTCGCCGTGATAAGTATGTTTAATTAATTTAGTTAATATGCCTAGATTGCCTACTCTCAAAGTCATGTATTATATTATTGAGTCAATCATAATACATTCACTGTGCTTTACCTGAACCTCATCATGACACTAGAGAGGACGGCAGGATTGTAATTTCCCGTATTCAGTGAATGCAACAGAGGCAAGACACCAGACCAACCAGAGAGTTGAATGGAAATAAACATCTGTCTTATTGGCAGACAGGTACCTATCCTGTGAGCTGTGACAATGTTTAAAATAAACTGCCAGTGGAATCAGAGTTTTTGAAGATGGACATAAGAGCATCTTTTCTTAAAAAAAGACGACAATTCTCAAGTGGTGGCTCACACAACAACCCCAGAGCCACCACCTGAGCCAGGTGAACAAGGTATGTAAATGTCAGTAAACTTCCAAGTTATGTCAACATGTAAGCAAAGCATAAATTACAGCTACGTTGACGTTACTTTGAATCGCGGGGGCAAGCTAAACCGTTAGCAAGTAGCTATAGCTAGCCAGAGATATTAAATAAACACTTTGTCATACAATCTAAATGTTGTGTTTTTTAGCGTTACCTGGTGATTTCAAAGAAAGCTCTCTGGGAAATGTTGACTTACTGTTCGACATGAAGCTAGAAGCTACCTTACAGTACACAGTTGATCCTGAGTCCTGTCAGTTAAAGTGTTTCATAGTTAGCTAAGCATCAACCTAGCACTGAAATATATGGATGTTATGTGACAGTATTTCTGAGAAAAAGCCAGCTGAAATGGTTGCCACTGCTTTACGTGTCGACAGCATGTTTGAACGTATTTGCAGCAGTACATGTGGCTGTTTGGCCACTGACGTTGCCATAACAACACCTGCATTTAAATGTGCAACCTCTTTTTGTGACAGATGTTTACATGAAATGATAATTCTTCTGAATGATATTCCTATTGCCAGCTAGTTTCTAAGTGAACATTATGAGATGGACAGCCAGAGAGAATAAATGAAAAACAGTTATGAAATACTATATGACAAAACACGAATACAGTTTAAAAGGGGAGTGATTTGTAAAATATAAGAGAAATTAAATCTGCTTACAGTTCTGTTTCATCTGGGTGTTGAGAGATGTATCCATAGATCTCTTAATTTTGCCCTTCAACTTCAATATTTAAAAAAAAAATCTTCCCGGGGGAGCATGCCCCCGGACCCGCCTAGAGAGATGAGGACCCCCCTAGAGGATGTTAGGTCCACGGTGTTTACATGCTTATTTATACAATATGTGTGCTTATGCTAATATCATAAGACAAAAGTTGGTTGTGTGTAGTGAGGGGGGCCCCCAAGCCAAAGTTCGCTTAGGGCCCCCAAAAGTCTAGGGCCGGCCCTGTGCAGTATGCTTTCACACATTCTGCTTCCACATTGGAAAAGAGCAGCGCAAAATGCTCCTTATGTGGAAACAATATTGAAGAGAAGGCTCCGTAACACATTACTCTAAGGATCGAGTTCAGACATATAGGCTGTCTTGAACACTATCATTAGAGTAACGTGATCTAATCAACAAATAAAGATTCAGCCGATAACACATGGCTACTTAACATGCAGAATGTCAATTTAAACATTCACTTTAGTAATTGTAGCATCCCGGCTGAATGATGGTCAGACTCTCTAACCGATGGTATCTGTTTATTGATCACCCTTGCTTGTATACAATAATTTCCAACGTAAGAGCTTGTGCCGTTATCAGCCAGGTGCTAAAAACCCAATGCAACTATTTAGTATATGTTAATGAATTCATCATCTATCCGTCATTATACATGTGTGTTTACACGGCTCCGTTGTCCATTGACTTCCGGTAAAAGTTCCTTCAAAATAAGAGTCCCGATACTATCAAAATAAAAGTGTAAAACGAAAACGTTACCTTAAGAAAATATTGGCATACAAATATAATCACTTCTCTGAAAGGTAACTCATTTTAAATATAGTTAGACATATTAAAGGTCATTTACAATAATAATAATAATAATAATAATAATATTAATATTAGTAATAAGCTTTATATTTGTTTAGCACCTATTACAAGAATTGTAGCCAAACTGGCTTCACAGCAGTTCAATAGATAGATTAGTATAACATGACAGGATAAAAGCAATGTAGAGGAGCAGCTACATTTCAACACATATATCCACGAAGATTAATACATGAAGACTTGTGACTCGGACTTGACTTGGACTCTTCTTAGGTGACTCGGACTTGGACTCAAACAGAGGTAATGATGACTCGGACTCGACTCGGACACTCCTTAGGTGACTCAGACTTGGACTCGAACACAGGTAATGATGACTCGGACTCTTCTTGGGTGACTCGGACTCGACTACGACTCTCTCTTGGTGACTCGGACTTGGACTCGAAGAGTGGTGATTCGAGAGTGACTTGGACTCTTCTTAGGAGACTCGGACTTGGACTCGAACACAGGTAATGATGACTCGGACTCGACTCGGACTCTTCTTAGGAGACTCGGACTTGGACTCGGACTCGAACACAGGTAATGATGACTCGGACTCGACTCGGACACTCCTTGGGTGACTCAGACTTCGACTGCGACTCGACTACGACTCTCCCTAGGTGACTCGGACTCAAAGAGTGGTGACTCGAGAGTGACTTGGACTCGTGAATCGGTGACTTGACTCCAACACTGCAGTGCAGTACTCATAAATGTAGGCCTACTGAGCTACATTGGAGCGCTGTAGCAGCTGATGCTAGCAGTTACATGAAAAAGGTCACAGCTAAAATGTAACAAAGATAAAAGAGTGGTGATGGTTAAACTTTTCTTTCCAGTTCAATAATCTCCGCATATTAACACCACTTTAATAGCAGTTGAAGTCCAAAGTCACAACATTTCACGTCATCAGCGCTAAGCTGAAGAGCCGGTTCGTGTTCATGGTGATGATGTTTTGCTAGCTTATTTAGTCACTTGTTAGCAACTTAGGTTTTTACTGCTGTAGATGTTCACCAGCAGGGTATTTACGCATTTCATATTGTAGAACAAAACTTGAAAACCTTGTAGCCTACTAACCATAGACCTTATTTTAACCAAAAACAAATGAATAAAGGCATGAATTCGAGATGAGAAACCCCGGAAGTGCTAACTCTTTCCTGTATCGCTCTATACACAGAAACAGCCGGTAAAATATTTTGCACTTCAATGTTGATTTTTGTGATCGCAGACTGACCATCTGTTCCTTCACAGCGTACAGAGGCTTTACATCACCGTCAGGCTACAGAGTGTAACTTTAGACAGCCCATCAGGATGAGTGACAGGCAGCACTGAGACCAGCTGGGCCTCACAAAAACACTCCATGACTGAAGTTGAAGCGACATTTGGAAGACTATAATAATACAGAATACCATCGCCATGGGCAAATGGTGTCATCACCAAACATCACTGGAGTCTGGTATGCCAATCAGTGTCATCTGAAGATGTTAGGGGGTGGACACAACATGACGAACACATGTACTATCTGGTGTAATCATTCATAGACATTTGCTTTGAGCATTACTAATAGTGGTCAGTGTCTTCATTCAAATGTTCATTTTCAAGAAAGTGAAATGTCCATAAATGTCTTATCACTTGTGTTTATTCTCTCAGCCTAGAAAGGTATTCGACTTCTCTGTTTGTCTTTGAGTTAGTCTTTCAACAAGTGTAAAGAAAAACAGCTAGTCCAATTTTCATAAAACATGGGTGTCGTGTCGTGTTAGCCAGTGGAAAACTGGACATTGTTTAGCAGATCAGTATCATTAAGCGGACAAATGATTTTTCACTTTTGTTAAAGGGCTCATTTTCAGGTTCCTATTAGTGATCCTCTACTGCGACATGTTTTCCATGCTTTAATGTTCAAAAGGTTCATTACTGTTCTCATACAGCCTGTGCTGCTGCACCTCTTTTCAGAAAACGTGTTACAAATAATAATTGTAAAGGGTGTAAGGGAAACTTCTGCAGCAATGGAGAGTCAGGACTCAGAGAGACACGAGGAGAGTTGGAGCTTTGATGTCAAACAATGATGTGTATTACAAGGATACGGCCGGAGAATTCATATCACAAGTCACAGCAGCCAAAGGTTCTGACTGCACGGGTGGGTTGTCATGTCAATTCTGACCAGCCTCTCATCTTGGTAGACCCTTTAACTAGTTTACAGAGAGTCAACCCACATATTGGGGGAAGGTATACGTGAACACCTGGAGACACTGAATCACTTATCTGACTCTTTGGTTCTGTGACCGGTCATAAAACTGGTAATGTCAACAATAGCTGAGACTTCCCATTCCTTAAGACAGATAACAGACTTAGGGTTCGTCGTAAATGTCAACAGGCAGAAAGGTTAAATATCTTAGGAGAAAGGGAGAATTATTCTTTGACACTTAGGAGTAAGACAGAAATATTCCCTTACAAAGGGAAGTAATGGATTGGGGTGGTTTTATTGTGATATCCATTCACCTGAGTGAGAACTGAGCCCTTAGATACACCAAACGTTGTGGTTTCATTCCTATCAGCATTTTGAAGGGTTTTACACAGTTCCTTGGCTGTTGACTAAAAGAGAATCCAAAATGCAGAAATATTTGACTCTTATAATGTGTGTAACCAACATTCAAATGAACCTACAGTGTTCACATTACTGTTTCAAATACATATGTGCACACATCTATTAAGATAAGGCATTATTTGCAAACATTAATTCCATGTTTGTGATAAAACAGCAGAAGTTGTGCATGGCTGTGTGGAAAGGTTTCCTGACATGGAGCAGAGATCTATTTTCCTCTTTTCCTTTGTCTCAACATCCCATCTGTATTTCTCTTTCCCCCCTTCTCTCCTTGGCTTTCTTTATTCCCACTCTTTTGCATCGTCTGACCCGTATTGATATATTTGCACTTCACTTCCTGCTTTTAATTCCTCATGTTGGGCATTCCCTTCCTCTCACTTTACCTCCCCATCACCTCTTATCTACACGTTGGATTCCCTCTGTGATTCACCTGTGTCCCCGGATTGCTTGATATTTCCCCACCAACATTTCCCTCTCCGCCTCATGCCCTCACTTCTTCTTCTTCTTCTTTAAACAAACAGCTACATTATTCAGCGCGGGAACGAGAGTGCCGGGGGTTAATCCACTGCACTGCCCTGTCCTTATCTGCTTGCCCTGATTGGGTGGAGGAGCTGTCCGTCAAACTCCAGTGGGGGTCTGGCTGATTGTGCATGCAGACGAGCATCCCTGCAACACCCTCTCCATCTCAATATCTCTCTCTCTCACACTCTCACACACTCTCACACACAAACACACACACACACACACACTCACACACACACACACACACACACACACACACACACACACACACACACACACACACACACACACACACACACACACACACACACAAAGCTAGCACATAACACTCACTCTGGCTTTTTCTGACTAATACACACACACATTCGGAAAGAGGTTTAGGAAGCTAACGAGCATGTGACATTGAGAAGGGTGTACAAGGCAACACACACACATGTATGCATTAATCAATAGGCGTTCTATGGCTGCATTTATAAGGTCAAATGGGGCTCGGGCTGACGGGAAATAAGTGTGTGTTAGTGTGTGGTGTAATGGACATGCTGGGATAGAATAATGAATCTCATAAAGGAAAGGTTGGGAGGCTGAGGAGGCGAGAAGAGCGTTAAAAGTAAGGAAGGGATGGAGGTGTAGGAGAAGAAGGAGCTGAAGGAGGAGGCCGGTTAAAAAGAGGATGCTGCAGCGAGTGGAGGTCAACAGGGGAGATGATGGAGGGACGAGTGGGCGGAGGGAAGGAAGGGCGATGGAGGGCGAGGAGGGGCCGTGAACCGTTTGCTGAGCTCAGGTGTTCTGGAGGCACCGTCTGAACAACGGACTGTTTGATTTCTCAGCGCCTCCGAGGTCAGCGTGGGTCAGAGAGCGTGACTGGCACTTATTCCTCCACCCGTGTTCTGTTTTCCTCACACTGACGACTGAGGGCGAAGCTATCACTCCTCTGAGCCTCGGGTCAAGCATGGAGTGCTTCTCAAGGAACATTTGAGCTTTTTACGACCTGGGATTTTTACGTTGGGTCATCAAATATTTTATTACGTGTTCCCTCGCCTACGAATGACTTTGCTTTGTATGAAAGCACCTTAAATATGCAAAGTAGTAACTCAGTAGTTCCCAAAGTGTAAAAATAAGTGTAATTATTGCAGAGAAAATGATCACGTTTTTGGTTATCCCGAGGGGGGTTGGTTACCTTGCAAATCTTTGCAGAGGCAATTTTGAATACAATCTGTTGAAAGATAAGCATTGTTTGAAATGCAGTGTCTTTTTAACGCTTCCACTCTACAGGCCCCGATATACCTCCAATAACTAGCAGCGACAAAGACAAGTTTTGTTTCGTCTCACGTTGCCTGAGTCTTCGCCAAAAACATTACCAAACTGCAAACTACCACCAGTCTGCACCTGAAGAGGAAATGACTCTCCGTACCAGATGGTAGCGGCAATCTCATGATAAGGGAGGACACGTTTAAACAAAGCAGCATTTGCCGAACATTTGCACACCATTCTCACTCACCACTTAGCTTCATATCAGCGTTTTAGACCATCAGATGAGAGGATAGAGAATTAAAAGAGACTCGGAGGTGTGTTTAATTACCTAGTCCATTTCCCTTCTTGTGTTTGTTTAAAGGGGACCTATCGTGCAAAATGCACTCTTGTACGTCTTTTATACATGAATATGTGTCCCCGGTGTGTCAGGGAACTCACCAAGTGTCACAAAACACAACCCTCTCTTTTCCTCCGTACCCAAATCTCTAAAAACGGGGTTGATACAGATTTGAATTGTTCTGACGTCAGAAAAGGGGAGCTCCGCCTATATGGGCAACTCTCCACCTATCAGGGGAATGGGGGGTTAGGCCACCGCCGCTCGAAAGCGCTGGAGATGCTGTAGTAGGGGAGACCAGGGACAGTTGCAACACGGGTCGGTTGTAACACCTTCAATATCTCCAATCACAAACAAGCTAGAGTGATGAAACTCACTCTGCACATGCGCAGTTAGATGGTAAGATCGCTGAGAAAAGAAGGAGCCACGTTTTAATTTCTCGCGTAAGATATCAGCAAAAGTTTCTGTGGTAAAATATTAACTACAATTATATGATGTATTTTTTGGATACTGTCTTGAGTTCAAATGTCTAAGAATCCAAACTATTAGAATCACTGTTTTGTAAGCTACAAATATAACTAGCTAAATATCGGTCAAGCTAGCAACCTGGCAGGTTCACAGGGGGTGGAAGCAAGACTGGTGGTCCTGGGACGGTTGTAACGGGACGGTTGTAACATGGCACATTTGCTTGAATGATCAATTGTTCATTCAAGCATACAGTTGTATTGTTGATTGGTGTGCATTGTCCCTGTAAAAATAAACAGAATATAATACTGTACAGTAGGCCTAAAGTGTGTGTGTGTGTGTGTGTGTGTGTGTGTGTGTGTGTGTGTGTGTGTGTGTGTGTGTGTGTGTGTGTGTGTGTGTGTGTGTGTGTGTGTGTGTGTGTGTGTGTTTACAGTATGCCAAATGTCAGAAAGAGGAAGACAGACAGGGGAGTGCCACTTGCTCAGCTGCAGAGAGCCTCAAATGAAGTTGAGAAGGGCAAATCATTCAGGGAAGTGGTAAAGTGCCATGTCAGCCTGTACCGGTTCCATACAAAGAGGCTGAGGTTGGAGAGTCAGGGATCACAAACACCCCCAAGAGTAGGCTACTGGACACCAAAGAAGGTGTTCTCAACAGAGCAGGAGATGCTTTTGAGAGACTACCTGATGGAGGCAGCTGATTTATATTATGGTCTCAGCTCAAAGGAGGTAGGTCTACATCATTAAGGTAGAATAGGTTATCTATACTGAACAAAAGAAAAGTAAGGGATCAAATATATTGAGGCCTATAGTGAACGGACAAGTGAAATATTTTCTCACCCATGTCCATCCGTCCACATCCGGAAGCTGACCACAAAGAACAACAAGAGAAACCGCTGTCCTCACAGACACTCCTATACAAAATATACTCGAGGCTGAGAAAAAAAGATCTAACGCAAAGAAGTCTAAAGCGAAGACAAAAATCAATTCTGCAACAACAACAAAAACAACAACAAGAAGGAGAAGATGCAGAACTCATCTGATGAAGATGAGTCCCAATACTGCATTGTGTGCCTGGAGAGCCTGGGCACACTGCACAGATTGAAGTGCCTTTTACACCTGCCACAACTGTGAATCTGATTCATTCTGGTGTTCTGTTTTAAGTTCTGTTCATTGTTCATTGTTTGATGGAGGATGTGTGAAACCCCATTAAAATATTGTTGCCTTAGAATTTGACAGCTTTCCCTATTTGTTGTCATGTCGTGTGAAAAAAGGTAACCGTTATTAACATGTTACAACCGTGCCTGGCATGTGCTACAACTGTCCCTGTACACAAGGACAGTTTCAACAGTTGAGTTTAAAAAAAAAAAAAACTGTACTTATTTCATATAAACATCTTAAATACATTCTTTCAGTAGCTGACATATTGATAATGTATAATATAGCAAAATGGCTATCCTATTGTAAATGTTTTTTTACTTATTGGGGTAAGCCCAAAAAGTGTTGCAACTGTCCCTGGTCTCCCCTACATATGCCAGGCCTGTAAGTGGCGCTGCAGTCTGCCACAAAAGCAGCGAAGAAGACTTCCCGTGCATGGTTGCCATGGTTGCCCTTCTGTTTATTCTCCGCTATGGCTCTTTTTCTCCCTCCCCGAGGCAAGCGTTTGCTCCTGCTGCTGTAATTCAATGCAATCCCTCCCTCGCTGTAATTCTCTCCGGTAGTCCACCAGCAGATGACAAACACCCACCTCTCCGCCTCTTCCAAGGGACGAGGGGACCGTGCGGCAGAGTTTCAGTTAGATTTTTTTCGTCGGTCAAGATGTCCGTTAAAGTTTAAATCTTCCGGACAAAATTTGAAAAGTGCCGGTCAAAGGTCTTCTTTGTTATTTATTGACCTTTTAAAACAAATGAATAACGACTATATAATAATATAATAAAACACGGAGGACGGAGATCTCTTTTCCTCCCCCTCTTCTGACAGCCCAGCAGCTGATCAGAGCACGCTCCTCTCTCCTGCAGGGGGGCGTGGTCAGCTACAGGGGGCGTGGTCAGCTACAGGGGGCGTGGTCAGCTGCAGCTCACAGAATCAGCCCCCTGCAAAAACAGGGCTGGAAAAGAGCAAATAGAGCGAAATGAGGCATGGCTAAAATGCAGGATCTTTTTGGTATTTTGAAAAAAAAAACTTCACAGACATGTTTTATAGAGGTATGGCCCTACAATATATTTTGTCAAATATAGCATGATAGGTCCACTTTAAGCTGAACAGCCAATCAAAGTGATTTCATTTGCTGACAACATTTCAACATGTTAAAGCGGCCCTATTATGCTTCTTTTTTTTTCTTTCCATTATTTTTGTCTTTGCCATTTGGCCTTTGTGTCACAAAATATTTGATATGACAGGGCACAAAGGCCGTTGAGGGAAAAATTAGGATTTGACCGAGGGGCAACAACTGCCCTGGCCGTCGTGACATTTCTACCCTGGTCTCAAGGCTTCTTAACATTTTTTAATTTTTTTATTGAAGATAATTGCACTGAACTACATTTAACAACCTATTAATGATGCATACCCACTTAACGGGAAGAAACTCAGCTAACAGACTATATTAACAATTTTTACCTACACGGAACAGAAGTCTAACACCAAGCCGCTAAATCAGCACTTAGCGAAACATGCTAACGCATCGTTAGCACATAACTTGCGACAAAGTCATGCTATCTGAATAAAATACATATCATATGAAAGCTAAGATTCCACAGGTTCCATTGGTGTAAGTCTCATCACTGTACGACCAAAACAAAACTCACTGAACTAGCAGCCAGGAAAGAGCAAGAAAACAACTTCACTTTACGTAGCCATGATGATTGTAAAGTCAAACAGAGCCTAAGGCTAAAAAAAAAAACAGATGACAAGTAGGCGAAAAATAATAGATATGGACACATACCAATAACAACATAGGCTAATGTTAATCAGAAGTTAAATCATTAGAGCTACACATTTGTTTCATTTAAAAACAAATCACCAATTAATAGGATAGACAGCAGGTGTGAAGGATCGCGGTCCTGCCTCCTCTGGCCAGCTGGGTGTATCACCCTGATCACAGAGCCCAGTGCTGCATCCTCAAGAAGGGTTTAAATAGTTGCTGTGTGCGATCCAGGTAGACGGAAGCGTGCAGACGGGAGGCACTTCTACCGAGTCAGGACAGGCAGCCGGTAAGATCACATCCATCATGCTGTGAGAGCTCCGCAGAGCCGCTAGTGAATGTTCTGTTAAATTGTTTTCGTGCGCGCGCCACGTGTCTTGTTAGAGCTCTGTTCATATGTGTGGTTTCAATGTGGTGCGTTAATTGTGCGGCACATTCAGAGCTTAGACGCGCTGTTTATTTAGCTTAGAAAGTAGACATTTTGATTTACTAAAAACCTTTCTAATACAAGTGAGAGCAAGTTCAGGATGTTTAGACATGGAAACAAAGAGCAAGAGGTGGTGAGGCAAACATGGTAATATCACATTCATCAGGTCTGAACCACACAAGCAGTGTTTAAATGTTTTAGACTGTCGTTTTGCCTAAATTAAGATTTTAGCGTATTAAAAGAAAAGATGGTGAAAAGAACTGCATGACCTAAGATGGTTTCATGGCCTTAGGTGTAGCAAACACACGTTTCCCTGTCAGCTGCTAAACTAAGCAAACATGTGGATGAAGGATAGCTAGTGTTTGCACATGAACCGAACAAAGTTCATATTACAAACAATAATAGTTTCTTGTTTAAAAATAATAATTAATTTGTTTTAACATTTCCAATAAAAAGTCAAGTTAAAAGAATCTGCTTTATTTACATGTTTACATTATTTATGTGATAAACTTACAACTTCTAAAATGTTCTTTTGTTTTCAAAGGTTTTTCACCTGCATAAAGTGAACTTCTAGATAAAAAGTATTGAAAAGAAGCTGTGTCACTGGAGTGAAATCCTGTTCATCAAAGTCCAGTAGATGCCTCATCCCTTTCAAGTGGGGAATACACACGAAAAGCCCAGGAAACATGACAATGTTTATTACATGCTATAGTGCTTTGCAAGCGGCATCATATAACATGCTAATACTATTTTTGCTGTTCCAGGCAGAATATTCCCTCCCCCTATCTGCAGCTCCTGTCATTGTTGAGCTTGCCCAGACAGTACCAGCTTTGGAGGACATGAAGCTATCCCGGACTGCTGCATCTTCTTTGTTTCCCATACTTTCCAATTTAGAAGTCTAACATCACTAGGACTGGACGGACGTTTTGTACTCCTCCTCAACCATATACCCCTGAAAAAGACAAAAAGAGATAAGACTAGAAAATAAATAAGAAATAAAGTAAAAGAAGTACCTTGTACATCATCTTTTTCCACTTCTTACCCCTGCTTTTCACCTTAAACCCCTTTTCACTAACCCCCACCACTGCCCCTGTTCCCAAATCCCTTACTCAACCCAGAGACTGGCTAGCAGGCAGTGGCAGAGCTGGGGGGTGGCTGGGAGTGACCGTGGCCACCCCCAGCTGAATAGAGAGGCGAAGTCCCTCCCCTTCCGGGAGCCTCCTTGGGACCCCGGAAGCGGAAAATTATACATTGAAGTCAATGGAGAGAGAAAGGTTATCTTTTGATCCCGTTTGAATTGTGCCACGAATGACACATATGATGTTTGTCAATTTAAAAGAACATTTTACAAGTCAAAAAAATAAAAATGTGTCGTAAAACTGTGAAGTTACACATTTTTTTGTGTGAAACCGCTCAGTGAACTACAGGTCTCTGGTCTCGCACAAAACGCGTCACCATCACAAAGACGGCCGTCACGTTAGCAAATTTCACCTGTTTCTTTCAGAATGAGGCGAAAAGTATAAAACGAGGTGAACATCACTACAAGTGTTGAGAGCTGTACATACACGAAAGGGGAGTTAGTCGGTTCTGTAAGAGCAGCGGGACCGGCTTTACAAGGTTTCGGTGAGTAATATGAGTGCAATGTGTAACGTTAATGTCAGCTAGCTAACATTAGCTAACAAGGTACACTAACGTGTTTTGTTTTAGTAACTAGTTTTCTCCTTAAGAAATTCGTGGTCTCTGTGTATGCTGTGGATAACATTAGTGTTCACAAGAACAAGGTACACTCCCGTGTTTTGTTTTAGTTGCTCTTCAGATTGAAGCGGCCAGTTTTATATCGACTATACTGTATGTGTGATCTCCTTTTTCTCGTTGTGTCATTTGAGTTTATTTGCTGTGTGTCGATTCAAGGATTTTGGTTATCTAGGCACAGCTGGGTGTGACTCCCTCTGGTACACTGGTATGTGTTTTCCTAATGTAGAGAGCATTGATTAATTAATAAACTACACACTGAGTCTAGATCCTGACCAAATCCTTTTTTATTGTTGATCAAATGTTTTTCAAAAATGTATTCATACACATTTAGAAAAATACAATGTACAATCACAACCAATACAACACAAATTACAAAAAATACGGAAAAAACAAACAATAACAACAGACAAGAGGACAAAACTATGGAAAAATAAACCCTCCCACCCCCAGATCCGGACCATCCTTGTATTATTGCTCATTCAATCTATTATAGCATGCTAACAAATGGTACTTACTTTATTTTTACAGATCTGCATGGGAGACGATGGCGCGATGCAGAGCGCTGTCTGTGATTGTGCACAGGAGATGTACAAATGCAGCCACGCTGCAGCATTGGCAATATTTGCCATGTGGCAGATCAGCTCCACAGATGTTGAGTGCCAGTGGAGGAAGCCTGGCACTTCCAAAGTAGTCCAGCCGGTGTCTCAACTTTACCAACAGCGAGAGGAGACATACAACCCACTGGCCAGAGACATCGCCAACTGTCAACTGGGGGGTTGTAAACGAGGCCGAAGGAGGGGTGAAGGCTTTTGTGGAGGCCTATCAAGTGACAGTGTTCGAATCGAGTCTGGTCTCTTTGTGAGTGAGTCGGGTGTTTTGGGAGCATCACCCGATGGACTTGTGCAGCCATCTGCCCTGCTGGAGGTGAAGTGTCCACACAGCCAGAGGAACATGACCATCACGGAGGCAGTCCAGTTACCATCCTTCTGTCTTCGTGAGGAGGGTGGGTCATACATTCTCAAGGAGAATCACCCATACTGGCACCAGGTCCAAGGGCAGCTGCACATCACAGACCGGTGTCTCTGCTACTTTCCCCAGTGAGATGATAGTGAACTGTTCATGAACTTGTCATGAGAAGTTCATGGAAATTCCGTGAACCATATTCATGAACAGCTTATAAACAGCTCATAAACAGCTCATAACAAAGTTGATGAACTGTTCATGAAAGTTCCATGAACATTAAATGGCACTAGGGCAGTTCATGAACTACTCATGAAACTCCTGTTCTGGAATGGTTCATGAACAATTCATGGAATATGGTTTTAGGCAGGTTCATGAACAATTCATGAAATGGAGTTTTCAGTGAGTGTAGGGATATTCAGTATTCAACCAAGAACATTTCAAGAATTGTTCATGAATTAACCATGGTTCATGAACATATCAAGAACTGTTCATAACAACTTCATGAACAGTTCATACCCAGTCACTGAATATAATTCAATGGCTGGCTATGAACTGTTCATGTGCATGAACTGTTCATGAACCATTGACTGTGGGTCAATTGGCAACCATAGAAAACAACAATTATGTCAATCACAATGGAACTTTATTCAAATTAACAAACATACAAACATACATGTATACAGGTGGAGCACTACAATTAATCCTATCACTATTTGAAGCACAGTTCTTGACACTCAGCTGCACACATTTTTTTGTTACGGGTCCCAAAAGCTTGGGTACCACAGCAACAATAAATGATTTCTGTAGAAAACAGAAAAGTGCAGCAGCAATAATTATACACAGGATCCGGTTGATCGTCTGGATTGCTTCTTATTCAAAGTACACAGTTACATTCAAATAGCTGTACTTTACAAACATCACATTTCTCCATTTAAGTTATCCGTCTGTCACAGTCCATTACTGTATCTCAAGGAGAAATTAAACATAGTCAATATAAACACATAACGCTATCAAATAATACTTTCTATCAATATATCTATCTTTACCAAATATAACATATTATGGAGATCACAAAAATACACTGTCAATGTTAATAAACAAAAAACAAGGCAATGTGCCCGCAAGACCTCACTCAGGTAAACAAAACATATTACCCGTGCGCAGCAGCTAACCTGCCTGCGAGCCTTCGCTCAGGTCACATTTACCCAGGCGCGGCTGAAGCCCGCGAAAATGGCATCTATTGTTGCCGACAGTTTAGTATTTTTAAAATACCGTTACTATGTCAAACATGCTCAAAACTTTCTGACACACTCTCCTAAACATCTCCAACATCATATCTAATTCACACAAGTTAACATCGATCATTTTCATCATGTACTGACCTGTAGAAAACAGAAAAGTGCAGCAGCAATAATTATACACAGGATCCGGTTGATCGTCTGGATTGCTTCTGACTGGAGGGGCGGAAGTGTCCCCCCTAAGATAACCCATATGTCACCGCTCACCTGCCAAAGGTTCCACCTTGGCGCTACTTACTCGTACTGCTTCTCAAACAGTACAGATAAACCATAACATGATATGAATGTCACCAAAATAAATACAGATAATGTTCAGTTTCAAATGCACTATTGTTTTGTTTTAAGATTAAAAGTTTTAAAAAATAAAGAAATGTTCAAATAGTAGATGAATATTCAAGAGGTCTTTAAAATCATCACACTGATCATCAAAAGTTCATAAAATGCTCATGAATATTCAAAAATATTCTAAACTTGCCACAATCATCCAAAATTCATGAAATGCTCATAGTCATGAAAAGTTCATGAAATGCTCATGCAAACTTTTTGGGGTTTTAATTATAATTTTGTGATTGGCTGGATCATGAAAAGTTCATAAATTGCTCATAAAAGTCTGTCATGAGCAAAACAGGAACTTTATATGAATGAACAATGTTCATAACAATTTCATGAACTGCTCTTTAAAATGGTTCATGAGCATTTTAAGAATTTTGGTTCATGAACATGACAAGTGAACATATAATGAGTTGTTCATGAATGTTTCACGAGTGCTCATGAACAGCTCATAAAGTCATGAACTCCATCTCGCAGGGGTTGTTGTGTGGACCACGGAGGAGGCGATCATCATCCCCATCCCCAAAGACCCTGCATGGCATGGAAATCTCCTCCTGGAAAAATTCTACACCCAGCATATGCTCCCTGTGTTGGCCAGTAGAGAGGAGGACATTTAAATAAACATACTCTTAACACCCTCGGACTCTGCGTTGTGTTTCGTATGTGTGATGGGGTGTTATGCAGAGGGGAGGAAAACAGGACACAGCAGATTGGGATTGTGGTGGAGATGCTGAGCAGTTATTTAATTGTTGCATGTAATTATTATTATACTGCGTGCTTCTTAGTTATTCCATCTTTTGCTGTAACATGGATCTGTATGTAACTCTATATTTAGGCCCATTCCCAACCGCCCCCTACACCCTACCCCTCCGTTTGCGCGTTCACGCGGAGGGGCCGCCATATTGAGGGCTGTTCCAAACCAACGAGTGTGGAGCGGTGTGGAGGGGGGAGTGGGCTATCAAGCCCTCAAAACAACGAGTCTGCAGCGGTGCTGACTTGAGACCGGTCTCTACCTGACCGGTCTCAACACTGTGTGTGTCCGTCAGTAAACAAGCTGTTTACAAGTAGTTCCAGCAAACATCCACTGATAAACTGCGATGTTAACAACCTCATGATAACCTCATATGTTTTTAACTTAGGATCGTACCTGTGTTTATTCTAGAAAAAGGTAAATGTGTGCATTTTATTATAAAGTTGTGTACATTTACAGACTGTTGCAAAAACTAAGAAGCTTATAAACATCAGGTTTAAAACTAAAAGAGCTTTACAAAAAAGTAACACAATGAAAGATGTTTGGAGTTTTATTTGAGTTATTAATTTACATTTTTTGTCAAAGAGATGCTGATTTGAAACCGTTGTTACATACAGTTACGGCATTTCCTGTTTCTGCCGGAGAGAGGGGAGGCCGTCCCAAAGCTTGCTGCTGTATTTACTCCCTCCATCTGACAGGGGGGAGCCTCGTTGAGCTGCGAGTGTGGCTACAGACGGAGTTCACTCCGTCACGGAGGGGTAGGGTCGAGGGAGTGGTTTGGGATTGGGCCTTACTTGTTATCTACCACACTTCCTTCTACATCATACACCATCATTATACATGATGGTGTATATAGGATATATATATTTGTATACATATCTGTAAATTGTATAATTTTATTTAAACGTCTTTTTGATCTCTCTGTCTATAAACACAAACTGAGTAAGATTGACAATAAAGTTGACTTTGAAAAATATATATATTCTTTATGAAAATAGTTGACTGTCAAATGAATCCAAATGAAACGTTGGACTGAACTACAACTACGCCTTTAAATCTCTACGGACTGTTTTTCAGTGGGATGGCAAGTTCCTATCTTTAAACATTTATTAGTTTTTTCTCAGAACAGATTTCATTTTCTGAAGTTAATTTAACTTTGCCGACCATGTAAGGTCATTATTAAAAAGGTACAATCAATTTGTTTAGGATTGACTAAAATAATGAAAAACATTTCATTTGGATAATTTACTGACAGAATAAGAAACTCAATGATGCTCTACTCACCTGTTCCCTTTTTATAAAGTGAAACAGTTGAAACGATAGATTTTAGTAACTTAAAACAACCTTCTCCAAAAGCTATCAAGGAATATACCGAATACTTGTTTTAGAACTTTATTACATATTTTTATATAGTTTGAATGATCCATAATTGACAGAAGCTTGTGTTTACACTGACCTGTTACTCATATATTAATGTCTTTGTAACTTCAGTAAACCACTACCTCACTAATTTCTTTCATTCATCACGGTTCAGTAAACTAAGTGATACATGAACCAGTTTAATCATTATAATAACGTAGGATTGCAACTCTTTGAAACTGTGGGTGGCTCTTAAAAGAGCCGTTGTGTTTGGGTGTGCTGGTCTCAGGTCAGTCTAAGCCAGGGGTACTCAAATACAAATCTTAAAGGTCCAAAATAAATGTTTCAATAAGACAAAGGTCCGTTTATTACGGTCATTCAAACTTTTAAACAATTGCAACAAGATTCTTAACACGAGGTTGCAAAAACAAAAATAATCTGTATGCAGCAGTTTTCATTGTTATTGTGTCTGTGCTTGACCCCTCAGAGTCGCAGTGTAAGAGCTGCACAGTTATGAATAAAGACAGCTGCACCCTCTTTCATTCAGCATTCCCATTATTGCTTTATAAATGTCTTGCCCCCTTGTGTGTCCACTGAGGTTCGTCAGGCCCAACACATCTTCAACAAACTCCCCCTTTGCCTCATCATAAAAACTCACAAACACCAGCAACTGAGCATTGTCAGTGGTGTCAGTGGACTCACCCACAGCTAAGGAAATGCACTGTGCATTTTTTATTCCATCACAAAGCTGATTAATCAAATCACCAGCCAGTATGTATGTTCTTCTGGTTGCTGTGGAATCTGAGAGGGGATTTGCTTGATTTGACCTGTTATTTCCTCTTTTAGTTTGCCTTCAAACATGGTCTCCATCACTTCAGTCATGCATTCTTTTATACTGCAGTTATTATCCAGTGGAAAGCCCTTACCTACTGGCCTAGTTAAATCAAAGTGGTTACTTTTTTTTGGCTGGGCAGTGAAGTTTTCCACACCGTCTTATTTGACTTTCTCAGGACTTAAAACTGTTTTTTGGGGGCAGACCCCCTCAAAGAAAAAAATATATTTACACACACGTGGTCATCATCTTAAAGGTGGGGTAGGTAAATTTGAGAAACCGGCTCGAGATACACTTTTTGTTATATTCCATAGAATGCTCTTAACATCCCGATAGCAATGAATATCTGAAGTGCTTTGACAAAAAATCCATAAAAAAATGTCATCTGTGGAAGCCGTGGTACTGTAAAAAGTACAACCAATCCGTTTAGCCGGGCCGGCTAAACGGATTGGATTGCTGCCCTGTCTGTCAGCCTTCCATCTCGTGCACGCACAAATGTATCTCGTGCCCTCATTGGGCGTGCATTGCAGCAGTACTTCAATGACTCGCCAGGCGGCCACTTTCACCAGTCTGCAGACGTCATGTGCGCGTTCATGTGTTGGAGGAGGTGCTCTGTAAGGAATTCTTTTCGGCTGTGTATTTTCAAATTTTAGTGCACTCGAGCCGGTTTCTGAAACTTACCTACCCCACCTTTAATAGTTGTGTATGCTCATCCGTGAGCAGAGCATCAAGTTGACATGTCTATTACAGCTGAATGCGGCGATTACCATCTTGTTCAGCAAAACGCCTCACAAACGTATTAAGATCAACAGCTTTAGTGCGTTTTGATTCAATGCTGAGTACAGCCAAACTGACAGTCTCTTCTCTGTCAGTGTAGACCGCAAATACCTCATTCCTTCAGTGCTTGGGTCAGAATGCTTCTCGTTTTGCGCCGTCCAGTTCAAAATGAAATCGCCGCCAATCGTATATCCACGCTCGCGCCAGGACCGGGGGACGTGCATGACGTGCATCTTGTGCTGCATTCACTTGCACTCGGACATTAGAGACTTTCTCTCATAAATGTCCGATGAGCCACAACTTTTCTTTCAAAACAAAGCTGCCAACTGGGGTGGCAGCTGGGGTGGCAAGGCCTATTTTTAGGGTGTCAGTTGCCACCCCCGTAGGTGAAACTAGGCTACTAGCTACAGTACAGATGGAACTAGATGAGCTGTTAACTCTCGCTCTGAATTTTGTTTTTTTTAATTCTCGCTCTGACTTAGACAGGTTCAAAGAGACACACACATTTTTCCCACCCGCAGTCCGCGAAGACCCGCTCTACTGTGCCTCTGATTCGCAGATTGTTTGGGGGGAAAAAACGCTGACTGGATGCTGAATGTGATTGGACCAAAGCGTTGACACACACAGGTGGAACACAGTGGAACAGTCAGACATGCAGAGCGCTGTTTGCAGTGGACATAGCGGAGAATTTTTACTCGTTGCGAATGCGTTGTGGCGATGTCTCACATATAATACAGAGAGATAATACATATGAAAACTATAATTTGCTCAGAGTCCGGAGACAGTGGTGGTTCGGTCCGGATCCGGACCAGAGTCCGTAGTTTGAGGATGCCTGGTCTAAGCCCTCTCTCCGCGGATGCGGCGGGCCAGCTGGATGTCCTTGGGCATGATGGGGACCCTCTTTGCTTGGTTCATCTTACTGGGGGGCAGCTACATGGATGTCGGTGCAGTCCACAATCATTGTGCAGTTGAAGGCAGAATGAATTTATTATTGACTCCGAATGAAGCACAACTTCATGTCATACAATACATTGACTTTATTTGTAATTGTGTAAAAACATATGAGCATTGATTAGCAAGCAGGACCTGCAGGAACAGAGAATGGTGATGGAGCTGGGAAGAGAGACGAATAAAGAAAACAGATCAACTTTATTATCGGATATTAAAAATTCTATTTCAAAACAAGTTGCCGCTCCTACAGTTTTCTAGTATGTAAAGATGATTTCACATGACCTATGCAAAATATCACACTCAATACATGTGTGTCTCTGGGGGGTGCATTGTGCCTTTGATGTATATAAATAATATACCATAACCAAATACTATTACGTACAGTGGAAATCAGGTTGCCAGAGCAGGTCAGTGTGCATGTTCCTCAACGTCTCAGCAGTTACAGGTGAGGTAAAGAAAATAAAAGAGAAAAAGGTCAGTAACAACACTTTAAAGTAACAACACTTTGAATAATTATCTCTTCTAACAATTTTCTCTCAATAAGCACACAACGACTGTCTTTCCAACAAACAGATTGACTCACCCTCACTGTCATCACAATGAAACACGTCCAGAAGAATGTCATGCAAAGCTCCATGCCTGCCTTCGACTCTCCCTGAACTGCTTCCTTAGCATTGATTGATTGATTGAGAAGTTTATTAACAGCTTGTATATTGGGTACAGTACAGTACAGCTCAAAACATACAATTGTTAAGGGGATGCAGACCAGAGAAAGACTTTCGTCTTGTTTACATCAGGGTCCCCCATTTCCAATTCATCATATCATTTAAGACATATAAGACATATTTGACATACAGATGGCTTATTTACAATTTTCATTTTAGATTTCGTTCTAATACATCCTAACCGGACATTTAAGACATACCAAGTCTACAGATATACAGTTAGTAACAGAGTCTAAAATGCGAGTATATACATAGATGGGGGGGGAAGCTGTTCTTTCAAAAGTTTCACGAAATACTTACCATCATGTTTGGTTACTGTTTAACCTTTTGGTTTACTTCATGTAATAAAATAATAACTTCATGGTAAGGCTACTAAAAATGACAAGGCTAAGTAATGTAATGCTAACTAACGTGCTCGCTACTCGTCGCTACTAGCTAGGTAGCTAACTTGACTATGTTCCATGCACAACATGTATATTAACTATGATATTACCTGATATGTCTGATCCAGCGACTCTTGGTCCTTTCATCAGACGGGAAGCGATAGAACGAGCAAGTGGTATGATCACTTTTGTGATTACAACCTGGTACAAAGCACACAGGCATCTTGTAAAAGTGAACCAACCACTTGGAGCATTATCGCCTGTGACATCACTTACGCGACCCAGAATGGGATTTGGGATTTGTAGTCTTTCTCGTTGCGTATTTTTCATTGTCTTATATTTCAACAGTTTTACGACAAAATGTGACTTTTTTGACATGGAAATGATTATTTAAGATTGACAAACATCATATATGTGTAGTTCGTGGCACAATTCAAACGGGATCAAAAGATAAGTTTTCTCTCTCCATTGAATTCAATGTATAATGTTTCGCTTCCGGGGTCCCATGGACCGGAAGTAGATGGGCGTGACTTCGCCTCTCTATCCTGGCCACCCTATTGGCCACCCCAAACACCCTCACCACGGGGGCCCAAACAATTTTAGCACATTAAGGAAAAAATGTTTAAGTAACCTTTCATCATTCATCAATAATTAACATTAATATAACGTTATATTGATAATGTACTCACTAAACTTACAATTCATTTAACTTATTTTCTTCCAAAAGTTAATTATCCCAAGCCTCTGTACACCCCCTTCTATTTACATGTAATGGTTTGGTCCTGCCTCCAATTGCGGTGCAGCACCGCCGGCACTTTCTGGCAGAGAGTGAGAGCATGTGAGGAGCAGGGATGCTAGTACTTACGTGTGTAGTATACAGTAGTGGCCGGCCCATAGGGGCGCTAGGGGCGCCGCCCCCCCTCTTCCCACATTAAAAATAAAAAATATATTTAAAAAATATATTTTTAATTTTTAATAAACAAGGTAAATATTATATAATTGGTATCAGTAAAATGTATAATCTACAATAAAATCTTGTTTAAATGGTGTTGCGATGTCTAAAGTTACTGATAAGTCACATGTTTCCTGCCTGGCCTTGCCCGTGTATCATTACCCTCTCTCGTCTGGGCGCTATGCACAGCGCCCAGACGAGAGTGCAGCAAGTGCAGCAGAAGCCAACTGTTGCTATCTTTAAACTATGCCGCCAAAACATAATTGTAGCCAATCAGCGTTGTCAAATATGATGGTCACAGAGCGCCTACGTCAGCGCCCGGTGCAGTCTGTGAGTTGTTTGGACTCGTATCCAAGGAGACAAAACAGGAAGCTGTCATTAGCAGCTAATGAAAACTCAGTTTTTGACATAAAAATTGAATTATGGATTATCAATACTTTTTTCAAAGTGACAGACACATTGGATTAACCTATTGATTAACCTTCAGCCGCGTTTCTCGTTTTTGATCAGAATAACAGCAAAAGGTGAGCATAGCTCCGTGTTGGCTACCTAAAGCTACGTCCTGTGAGTTCTGATCGCTCAGTGATGATATTTCTAGAATCTGTGGAATCTCAGCTTGTTAGCTAAACTTGTTTGTGCATATCCGATAAATATATCGATTGATTTATACCTAGAGTGCGTTAGCATTTTTTCGCTCAGGGCTCATTTAGACGCTTCTTGTGAGACTTGTGTTTTGTTTCGGTAAACATGGTTCATATCATCAGTTACCTGAGTTTCTTCCCGTTAAATGAGCAGGACACATGAATAGTTTATTACATTTTAAGAAGCCCTGAGACGGTGAGAAAAGCCCCTTAACAGGTTCAATGGGAATTAAATAATTTTAAGTAATTTTGAGTTTTCCCAAAGCCCCGGTGTTCTGCAGTTTGTGTGGGCCTACTGTACTGTTGCACAGTTTATACTGTAGAAACTATGTCCAGGACAAGGTGTTTGGAAGTTTTGGAAGATTCATAGCCAACCACACTGAAGATTATGGAGGTATTGATCAGTCGTCTCATATTTTTAAGCCTCAATTTGTCCTTTCCCCCCTCTAACATCACCAGAAGTCATAATTTAAGGGGTATTTTCTAAAAAAAAATTACCGGGGGAGCACCCCCCTAGTATTGTTTGGTCACCATTTCCACAGCCCCACCTAAAATATTTTCCAGCCGCCACTGGTAGTATACCATGTCTCAACGACTTACAAAGTCAGGCTTTCAAAAGAGAAAATAAAGGAGAGAAAGACAAGAGAGAGGGACTAAAGGGCGACATTATGTCACCCATTTTTTCAAAAGAAAAGGTGGGTGTGGTCCATGAGTGGTGGAAATGTGTCTGTTAGCTACGCGTAGTCCATTGTAAATAATAATTGTTGTGTTTTTTTTTACTAAGCTGACATTAAGTACTGTTAATATCTATACAGGTATTTAATTTCACTCCTCTTGTAGCTGACATTTAATAAATGCAGGTACATTTTTAGCAGCTATTCATAATAAATCAGTTGTCCCTCCTCCTGGTGCCAGGACCAACAGATCCATCTCTAGGCTCAGCAGCCCTGTCCCCCCAGAATGCTGAACCTGAACCAGCTGTTCTCCCAACTGAAGGAGGTGAGCAGCATTGAATGCCATGCCACTTAACATATCTGAAGGGAGACTGGAATACAAAATATATATATATATATATATATATATATATATATATATATCAAAACAAAAAGCTAACATCTCATTTCAATTACACATTTCAAACACAGTATTTTTCCACATATTTAAAGTGGACATATCTTGCTATATTTGAACAATATATTGTAGGGCCATACCTATATAAAGTATATAAATATAGTTTTTTTTTTCAAAATACCAAAAAGATCATGCATTTTAGCCATGCCTCATTTCGCTCTATTTGCTCTTTCCAGCGCTGTTTTTGCAGGGGGCTGATTCTGAGATCTCCATCCACCGTGTTTTATTCTTATAGAAGTAAGAAGAGAAGTAATGGGGCAGAAACCCTCCTTTTTACGCAGCGGTCCAGACACAGACATCAAACGGTGACACATATTCAGTGTGCAGTTACTTTGGCATTAGAGCAGGGATATCTAGATACTTTCCAAGGTTTGACATCATGAATTGTGCTACTTTTAAAGCAAGCAGCGATGTTTTCAAATCTGTAATCAAAAATCTCCTCAAAAACACTATCGAAGCAGTTCCTGCCGTTGCTACGTTAGTTCAAACAGTAACAACGGACTACTTTTCTTAGCGGATGCATGTCAATTTAAATCAATACATACAACTATTTATTAAATCAATAAAATCATTTTCTAAATCCATAAAAGCATTTCAATTCATATTGGGAGTCATGTCGTTACTTTGTCGAGAATGTGGCCGTGTAATAAGCGGGATAATGTGCACATTGCATAATGTGCCTTCATGCCGATCTAGATCGGCCTGTCGGTGTTCTTTTCCCCATAATGACCGCGTCGCTGCACATTATCCATTACATATGATTATATAGAGTCATTATTCATTTGTTTTAAAGCAGGAGGCGCAAAGGCTTACCTCGGGGAGGGAGAAAAAGAGCCACAGCGGAGAATAAACAGAAGGGCAACCATGGCAACCATGCAAGGGAAGTCTTCTTTGCTGCTTTTGTGGCAGACTACAGCGCCACTTACAGGCCTGGCATATGTACTACAGCGTCTCCAGCGCTTTCGAGCGGCAATGGTCGGCCGTGGCCCAACCTCTCATTCCCCTGGTAGGTGGAGAATTGACCACTAAGCGGAGCACCACTTCTGTGACGCAGAAAATAATTCAAATCTGGATCAGTCTGTATCAGATCCGTTGCAGCCCCTTTTTTAGAGATTTGGGTATGGAGGAAAAGAGAGAGGGTTGTGTTTTCTGACACTTGGTGAGTTCCCTGACACACCGGGGACACATATTCATGTATACAAGACGTACAAGAGTGCATTTTGTATGATAGGTCCCCTTTAAGTTATATTTATTTGGCTTTATGCTGAGAATGTTCCATTCAAAAACGTTATTATTAAAAAGGCATTTACACCATAAAAGATGACTATTGAGGTCTATTGTCAGGAATGTTAGTGTTATATCAAATAGTGAATTCTACTGCAGCAGAATGTTGCACGTCTGCACAGTGTTATATGTTCACCGCTCAGTGTCAGTAAATATTGTGCGGTTAGTATTGGACTACAAGATAGATGCAAGTCAAGATGCAAGAGTTATTTGAAGCATAAATGAGTGGGTTGGATTCTGGAGGTGTGGTTACAGCAATTGTGCTTGGTTGGCGTGGCCTGTGCCTGGTAGTGAGGCCCAGGGACGTGCACAGGTACGGGCTATTGTTGCCCGGGCAACGGCCCGTTTTCCCTTTTTGGCTGACCTGGCCCTCTGGAGAGAGCGAGAGGTTTTTTTTTCCTCTTTCTGTTGTGGTCGAATTAACGTGATAAGGCTGCCCACAATTAGTATTGTTGTGTCTCGCTGCGGGAACCACACCAGCTTCATTCTTCTTCTACTACTTATTTTACTACTTCTTATTCTCCTTCTTCTTACATGTAATTGCCTGCGATTTTGAATGAAGAACTCGTTTCAGTGTGAACTCATTCCACAGTATGACCACAAAAGTGTTTTAAACCAGGTAGGCCTACGTTTTTATTATTTTTGTTCTATATCGCGTGTGTGATTACACATGTTACGTATTATATATATAATATTTATTATAGGCTACTGGTGCCGGTGCGTTAAGACCACCTCTAGTGTCGGATTTTGGAAAATGGATTTTGAGTTTTCTCATGGCAGGGACTTTACTTCCTCTTGACACCGTCGGCTATTTACAAAGAACACCTACATATACTGTACTTGTGCTTCTGTCTTTCTGTGTCTTTTCATCTGCTCCATAAACTCCCTCAACGGGGCCGCTCGCTCTCTTCTCTTGATCGCCCTCTCACATACAGGAGAACACTTCACTTCACCCTAGGATTTCTGCCATGTCTCTACTTTAGATGTTACCATCTCTGTTATTAAGTTATGGAATACTAAATAAATTAGATACCTTACCGTTACTGTGCTCATAAAGAATGATAAGAATAAGAATGCGTCTTGAACTGGTTTAATTAATTAGTGAGTTTATTTAAAGGGATAGTGGAAATCCGCGAATTTTGGGTTTAACTTATGTATTTTTATTAAAAATAAGCATAATAAACAATTTTTTTTTATTTCATGCGCCTAGTTTCATTTTATTTTCAATTTTACTGCGCCCTCTCAATGAAACGAAATACTTCGGGAATCGTCGGGAAATGACGAGAGCATAGGAAGACGGGCACAAACAATGGCGGACATTCAATAGCATTTGCATGTGAATAGCCGACCTTTATTATGGTACCGAGTATATTGCCATAAATATGATGATTGATTATCAGTAAAAAATTCTACGTGACACAACGACATTGGATTAACCTTGAGATGCGTTTTTATTCCGTTGAACACAACTTTTGATCACAAATCAAAAAAGGTAAGACGTAATTATTGTAATATTTTTGGAACCAGATGTTGTTTACTTTCTCTTTTCTGGCTGATAGCTCCAGGAATTCGAGGTCTTACAGTGATGACATTACATGTGTGGAATCTGTGGAGTCTCAGCTTTAAATCGTATATCTTGTTTGTGCAGTTAAGATAGTAATAAGGGCATTTCTACCGTGTGTTGTGTGTAAAAAAGCGTTAGCATTAGTTAGCATTGTTTCGCTCAATGCTAATTCAAAGGCTTGGTAATACTCTTGTGTTTTTTCTAGCTAACAATTGTTCTTATTGTCAGTTAGCGGAGTTTCTTACCTTTAAAAGGGTATGAAGCATTAATAGTTTCATAAATGTTAAGAAGCCCTGAGACATGTGAGAGAAAAAAAACTGTGGGAGGGGTCCACTGGGGGGACCTTCGGGCTTAACTGGTTAACAATGATTAATATTTGTAAAGGCTACAGGTGATCTTAAGATGCATGAGCTATGCTTAGGGACCTACCAGTCAAGATTATTTGTGCGTAGGGGTGCATCATCTGGCGCCTGGTCCTGGTCATCCTCGCCATTGCCCATGCCGTGAACCATCACCTCGGGCTCGGGCTCGAACAAATAAGGACGTAATGGTCCATCGTCTGGCTCAATATTGTCACCATCGTCGCTTACTGAACCGGATTCAGATTCAGTTCCTAAAACGACATTTTCGTAGGAAAGCCGAGAGGATGTTTCTGACTCGCTATCATCACTGGATACCTCGTACAATCCTTCTTCTTTGTCTGGTATATTTGCCCTTCCACGTTCATTCTGCATAGACGCCATAGTTTGTTATCGTATCGTCTTCCTGAGTTTTCGTCACTTCCGGTTTGGCTGAGTCGAACATTTCGTTTCTAAAAAACTTCGGGGAAGCTGCAATAAAGTGCTTCTAACATGCGTAAGGCAATTATTATATTTTTTTAATCAGGTGTGATTGTTTTGGTACGTAATTATAAGTTAAAACGAAACTATTTGAGGTTCCATTTCCACTATCCCTTTAAGGTAATTATAGAAGCCCTATTTTATCAGTATGTCTGCAATGGTCAAACTACATTGAATTGTCCCCATGTTGTCTTTAATAGTTACTAACATTAGATATTTTAATGAGATATGGACCGCAAAACCAAAAATGTCCCTGGTTTTCATTTTAAAAATCAATTCACCGAATGCAAGTAGTGGCCTTAGCTTATTTTGTTGATGATGTGAATTACTGTTCAAATCAGTTAATGTAATAATCGTTTTGGTCTTATATTTTTTTCGGGGGGAGGCCCTTTTTCCAGTTTAGAGCAAGAGCCCCTCCAAATGTCTGTGCACGTCCCTGGTGGGGCCCAATGTGATATATTTTCATGGGGCCAAAAATCCCTGGCGGCGCCCCTGGTTGTGTGAGTGTATGTTCCAGAGGGCAGGACCTATAAACACATTTACTACCCAGTAGCATTGTGAGGCTGAACAATTTCTGTCAATTGACTACTATATGTAAATGTAGTGTTTTAAAAAAACAAAACATTTACTGACTTTTTTAGCTTAAAGTATTTTGTTGTAAAATTACAACCGGGGGCCTTACAGGGTTAAGGGGTATTGTTATTTACTTTAAGATGTTTATTCTTAACCTATCATTGAATTTAAAAACTCTGTATTCCTGATGATACACTGAGAGAATGAGCTCATTGGGCTGCTGATCATAAGCTAAACAGTCTGTATATTGCATTACATTTGTATAATGTAAGCTTCGTTGTTACTTTGCCTGCGGGAATACAAAAAAAATAGTTAGATATACTGAATATTATTTGATCTATTCCACCACTTAATCCCAAATAATGTAGAGGTGTGTTGTAGGTGCCTTAAATAACCCCTTATGTTCTAGTGAGATGTATTTTTATGTTCATATAATGGTGATTTCAATGCCATCCCAAAATGATCACTGGTTCCATCCTGGCCACCCGACTGAAAATGTCCTGGCTCCGCCACTGCTTGCAGGTTCCTTCAGACCGTGCCTCCCGAAAGGATACCATCTCTCACCTTCTGGCTGGTAATGCGACCAACTGGTTACACACAGGCCTGCAGATCCTTGTTCAGATCAAAAGACTTCTTCAGCACGTGTCTCAAAATGTGTTTACACAGGTGCATGTAGGCGGGGGTTTGTTGCCTCTAGTCTTAGAGACGCTATGTCTAAACATCCTCAAGCATGTCCTCCTTCTCCTCTTGTATTTACTATGCAAATATGACACCACCATGTCACTCAGCGAAGGCACTGTTTGCTCTGACAATACGGAGAAACCAGCAGGGGGACGCACTGCAAACAGTCTCTTATTTATTGTCACCCTTCTGATCTGCTTTTCTCTTTCGGTTGAATGTTGTTCCTGATGTTCACAACATGTCAGAACGGTAGGTGCTGGGGAAATGTGGTATATTGGAGAGAAATTGAATATGGTGAATGGTGTTTATTCAAAAAAGCCACAGTGGTGGAAACCAACAGGAGCTGCTGGAGCACAAAACACATCTGATCCCTTTATAATGGGAGTTAGTTATTACATTCGGAGAACGTTGACTTCCACTTTTCATGTCTATAAATAATATCAAGAACAGACTGAAGTTTACACCTAAAAGTTGTTATCCTGCAGTAATTGCTATTTCATTTTAAGGAGGATGAATATGAAGTGTGATTAGAGAAATGGAGAGAACAGGCCAATAATGTCAATCTGAATCCATCAGATCACAATGTTTCATATTTCTTGAAGATGTCCTAACAGATCTAAAAAGCCTTAATTAACGCAGAAAGAGACTTATTCGAACGTCTAATATTTGCCCTTTGAAGAAAAAATCATATGAAAGTTATCAACAGGGTTTCCCACCAAACAGTATTTCAATCAGTCTTCTTATGGTCTCACAGCTGATGGCCCAATTGATGAAACCCAATGTACTAGTCATGGATATCTTGGTCGGACAATGCACCATGGAAGCAGAATCCAAACTAAATTATTGATGTAGTTGATTTGAGTTGTTAAAATCACCTAAAACCTGCAGTTAATCAGAACACCAAAAACTATTTTGATGAAATAAATGCACGATGTTTGTGTCTAATTGGAACTGCAGGGTAGTTTCTTATTGTCTTTATCTGTGGGTAAAAAACAGACTTGGCATGACGTTACAATGTTTACTCATGTCATGTGTATCTGTTAGTTACTAGGTGATATAGAATGTTCAATATTCTATATCACCTAGTGAGGTAAGAGGTTCTAAGGCTAGGGATGCAGATGATTTAGACACCAACTTTATAAAGACACATATCGACGGTCTAATAAAACCAATTAGTATGCTAGTAAATCAATCTATCAGCACGAGGGGAGTTCCATCATCCTGGAAGGTGGCCACGGTGACACCGATCTTTAAATCTGGGGATAAGGCAATGATGTCCAATTACAGACCAATCAGCATCCTCCCCTGTGTCTCTAAGGTAGCTGAGAAATGGGTGTCAAAACTAATCACCAAACATTTAGACAAAGGTTTCGCTCCACTCCACCCAATGCAGTTTGGTTTCCGTGCTCTCCACTCCACTGAGACAGCTAGCTGTGTCTTTGTGGAAAAGGTTAAATGTATGTTGGACACGAGCCCATATGTAGGTGCTGTCTTCCTTGATCTCAGGAAGGCTTTTGACACTGTTGACCACCAAGTGCTCCTTACAAAGCTGATGTATTTCAATTTCTCGGCAGATTCAATACAGTGGGTTGAGTCTTGCTTATCGAACAGAAAACAGTGTGTTTTGGTCAACGGAGCCAAATCCCCCTACCTTGTGAACCCTGTTGGGGTTCCACAAGGTTCCATTCTTGGACCATTACTGTTTTCTCTGTACATTAATGACTTGCCTAATGTATGTCCTGAGTAGAATGTACAAATGTATGCCGATGATGCGGTCATCTTTGTACACGGGAAAAACACTGACATTTTTTTTTTCTTCTGTGACTTCAAATTTGGTTCACCGATACGTGGATATTTTATACAAATGTAAATGTAGCACACAAGCTCAGATTTATTTTCTGCAAGTGCTTACATCAGGGTTTACAAGCTCTCGCATTTTGCACCATGTCTACCTTCATAACCCGTGGAGGACCCATCAGTAGGCGCATTCACACCGCAGTACTTTTCCCACAAAGGTTCATGAGAACTTAGTTCATGAGAACTCTTTGTCGCGTTCACACCAAAAAGAGCCGGTACTAAAATTAGTTCATGAGAACCTTTTCACCCCCTTTTCCGTCCCTGCTAGAGAGCAGGGACTTTCGTGGGAGAAAAAGGTTCCTATTTCTGATTGGCTGGAAGGATTGCAAACCACGCCCCGTAAAACTCCCAAAAAGTTATTTGAAGCCGCCATTTTATTATCCTCGCATTAGCATTATTAGCATTAGCATTAGCCCAGCGCAGAAACGCAAAGAGACTAACTTATGGCAACACAAAATAAAACATGGGAGCGGTAGAGATGAGGAGATGTCGGCGTTCTGGCGATTTACTCGGAAGGCTTCAGTAGAAGCTGCTGGGAGTCCCAGCAGTCCCAAAGCCAGTCCCAAACTTTGGGGACTTCCGGCCGGGGACTTTGGGCGGCAGTATACGCCGTGAAGTGGTTTGCGGCCTGCCAGTAAACCCAAAGCAGAAGAAGAAGAAGTGACGTCAGCGGCTTCATTTGCCTAATCCTCCCCCAGGGACTTATTCCGGTGTGAACGCGATCTGTACTTAGTTCATGTGAACTAAAGAGTTCTCATGAACCTTTGTGGGAAAAGTACTGCGGTGTGAATGCGCCTCTTGTCTCCTCGGTTAGTGCTCCTCCAAAGAGCCTCCTCTCTCCTCTCTCCTCTCTCCTCGGTTATAGCTCCTCCAAAGAGCTTCCTCGATGCTCGATCCTCGAAGTGCATTTAGAGAAATGAGATGTCCTTCAACATGGCGCGCTGAAATTTGTTTCCGGGTCACTACCGGAGGACCGAGGAGTCGAGGAAGGGAAATTAGAGAAATGAGAAAGGGCCACAGGCAGTCTGTGGTTTGTACTTGTTTAACTTTTGTCCAGTTTCTGAACAGATATGAGGAGCTGTGAGCTCTGAGTGCTAACAGCTAACGGCTGATGTTTCGGGACATGTTGCGCTGTTGGGTGCTGACCAATCACGAAGCGTCATTTCTTGACTGGCAGCAAAAACAACCAATCACAGCAGTGCTTCTCTGGCTGGCTCTGTCCAATCACAAACAAGAAGTGTTCCCCCTAAAGGAATACCCTTTCCGTATAAGTTGAAATGCTGTTTTGACTCGCACTTCAGGGCCACCGTAGTAGGGACAATAGGAAATCTTAGCCTTTTCTTTGTTGACCCCTTATTTTTTCACAACTTTAAGGGAGTGAAGTACTAAATTGCTTTGATAATAGCGGAGGCATCATTTACAGTCAATTATTTCCCTTGACTATCCCATAATTGTCCAATTGTCCATGATTATACTTATTAAATGCGTTGCTAGCAGCTTGAAAATATATATTACAACACACTGTAGTTCTCATACTCATCATAATGCTCTGCAGGCCACAGTCATGAGTTTTTGTTGAAACTAGTTCACATTGTCAAGTATGGCGTAAAATATATTGTTGAAAATGAAGTATCTGTGCCAATAGAATATGTATATTTTATGGCCCAAAGGAACAGAGTGAAAAAGGAGCGCAGCACCAATTTGAAAACACTAAATGTCTCCAAATCTGATTAGCTGTGATTATAAAAGCCACAAAATCTCACATTATTTGAAGCATAACACAAGTGCTTTCTCTAACTCGGCATCAGGGCACCTACACTTCACAGCAGAGAAATCTAAATCTCTTTAGCCCACTTTGAGAGTTATAATTTTAGATGCAGCTCTGCAGCATGGTGCTGAAGGGAAAGGCCTACACGAGGCAGATACAAGAGCTGCATTGTGCACAAAGTAATGATTAGCTCCGAAGACTTGTTGCATTCATTTAAATGGAATTTGTGATCAAACTAATGGCAGCGTAATATTCATGCGTGTCATTCAAAGCTTTTTGAAAAACTATTATACGGACTCATGTCGGCGCCTATGGCACCCAAACTATTTTGGTAATTTTTGTAAAATATTGTACATTTGTAATTTACTTATGTGTGGTCAATATTGAGTTTTGGTTTCACACGGGACAGAAGAAAAATGTCTTGGGTTGGTTTTAAACCATTCATGTTTAACCTTACAGGGCCTTTACCATTTTTAGGGCCGTGACAAAACATCTGTATTTGACTGACATGGTTTTTTGTAAAAGATTGTGGTCTGGGTTCAAATTATGTATGTTTTTTGTACTCCTGAATATTTAATTTCTTTATTTAACCAGATAAAAACATAATGCTGACCTGGCCAAGAAGGCAGCAACGTTACACGTTCTTACACATAACACAAACATATAAAATACAGAGAACATAACTGAGTAAACAAAAAGAGGAAAAGCAGTCCCTACATTGTGCACATTAGGACAGTAAGAAAGGTGCACTACTTATTACGGCAAGAGCAGCTGGTGGTAAGGACCTCAGACAACTTCAATCTAAAACAGGCTATTGAGACAAGTGCCGTTTGAGGCGTGATTGAAGGTCATTCCAAGACCAAGGACCATAATAAAAAAGACTCCTTTACCCAGCCTCAGTCCGCACAGCAGGAACCTGGACCCGTATCCAGGCACTGGGTCTGAGGCTGTGAGAGTCACAAACTGGAGCAGATCTGGCATATATGTACAGTGGAAGCTTACCTAAAATGGCTTTATACATTAATAAAAACCAATGCTGCATCCTACGATTACTAAGTGACAGAGATGGAGTACTCGAGTCCTGGACTCTGACTCGAGTGCCGATTGTCGGGACTCGTGACTCGACTCGGACTTGCGCACTGATTGACGTGACTCGGACTTGGACTTGTGAATTCTCGCGCACGATGACTTGAACTCAGACTCGTGAATTATTGCGTACGATGACTTGGACTCGGACTCATGAATTTTTCCCCCCACGATGACTCGGACTCGACTTGTACATTGACGCTCCGACTTGGACTCAAGCAAGTTTTCTCTGGAGTCTGATGTCCTCTATCCTGGCGTGTGCACCTGCGAGGCGAGTTCACGTACTGGACCCCGCTGTTCCAGTCTAGAGATGTCTAGAGACACACCCCGCATCGTGCTGTATGCTTTCACACATTCTGCTTCCAGAATTGTAGCCAAACTCGCTTCACAGCAGTTCAATAGACAGATTAGTATAACATGACAGGATGAAAGCAATGTAGAGGAGCAGCTACATTTCAACACATATATCCACGAAGGTTGATACATGAAGACTTGTGACTCTGACTTGACTTGGACTCTTCTTAGGGGACTCGGACTTGGACTCGGACTCGAACACAGGTAATGATGACTCGGACTTCGACTCAGACTCGACTTGGACTCGAAGAGTGGGGACTCGAGAGTGAATTGGTGACTTGACTACAACACTGCTAAGTGAGGACCATCCAGTTAGGCTATGCAGTGTGCAATGATGAGTCCTATAGAGTGCATTTGATATATAACGCAGTGCAGCATGGTAGAGTGGGTCAGGTTGGGCCAAAACAGTGGGACAGGCAAATCTATAGATGGTATCACCGTAGTCCAGCTGGGACAGGAATAAGCCAGAGACCAACCTTTTACGGGATGAAGTTGAAAAACAACATTTAAGTCTGTAAAGGAAGCCAAGAGTGAATTTCAATTTCTTTGTTAGAACTTCAATGTGATGTTTAAAGTTCAGATTACTGTCCAACCAAAAGCCAAGATATTTCTATGTATTGAGAAACTCAACAGAGACGCCATCAAGGGTGTCAATGGAGAGGCAAGAGGACGCTGACTTGGGAGCAAAAAGCTTTGCTTTGGTTTTCTTACTGTTCAAAAGCAGTTTGGAATCATTTTATATTGGAAACGGCCATATCCAGAGAAGGAGCTCATGAGTATACAATGGTGTCATCAGCATACATATGATAGGTAGAAAATTGCATCTGATTATAAATATTGTTTACATATAATAAAAAGAGCAAGGGCCCCAAAATAGAGCTCCCTTCTCCAAGGTGACAGGCTCAGAGACAGTACTACCCAACCTGACGCATTGAGTACGGTCGGTTAGATAACTCTGAAACCAGCAAATGGCATTATGACCGAAACGAGACATCAACATAACATTAGACATAATGCGGTGATCTACAGAGTCAAATGCTTTGGCTAGGTCAATAAACAATGCAAACTGATTTCAACAAAATCAGTTTGCATTGACACAGACTGGTTTCTGATCCAAAGCAGCCTTAATATCGCCTAAGACTTTCAGACTGGCGGTCACTGTGCTTTGATCTGAATCCAGATTGCATAGGGTTAAGGATGTTGTGTGAATTTTTTTTTTTTTTAGCTGAGCAGAAACTAAGGACTCAAGAATCTGTCAGGATTATTATTTCATGTCACGTTTCTATGTCTAGGTGTGGGTGTTTTTCCGTTCTCCTTGTCATGTTTTCCTACCTGTATATTGTCTGGTCTCTTTTCCCTGTGTTTTCATGTCTGTCGTTAGTTCCCTGGTGTGTCTAATTTCCTGATTGTTTTCACCTGTCACTCCTTGTGTGTCTCCTGTGCTCATCAGTGTCAGCCCCGCCCCTGATTGTTCCCACCTGTGTCTAGTTACCCTGTGTTTAAATTCCCCTGTCTCCCAGTGTTCAGTGTCAGTTCGTCTTGTCTCTTGCTCTTGTCTCAGGTCTATGCTCTTTTGTGCTCAAGAATAGTTTTGTTCCTCACTACGTGAGCAATTTTCCTTTTGGTCTCATTTTTTGTCATCTCATCCTGAGATTAGTTAGTGACCTTTATTTGTTCATCGTGTTTTATTGGAAAAATAAAGTATCTTACCAATACTTTACCTATGTCTCCCTGTCTGCAATTGGGTCCAACATCCTGAGTGCCTGAGATCGTAACAGAATCTTTGATAACACAGAAAGATTTGCAAGATTTGAAATGCAACCCAATCTTCTATAACTATCACCTGACTTGTGGAGCACATACTCTGAGTTCACTTCATGAAATAACACGTGAAAAATTAAATCTGTTGATATGACTCACAAATTGGTGTTTCTTAGAACACGCTGATATGTGACTTCACATTCAATTTTTGAGCCAAAGGGACTTTTAAACTGCGTATGTTTCAAGTGCAACGCAGTTTAAGCTTGGTTATATGTTATATGTCTAATATGTGTAATGTGTACTTGTAAAGCGCTTTGAGCACCTGTAAAAGCGCTCTAATAAAAAAATGTAATGCATTATTATTATTATTATTATGTAAAATAAAATGGCACCGGCTCCCTAAGTCGTACAGCAGTGAGACAGGCTGCAGTGGTGCTGTCAAAAAGACAAATCCCGGCTCAGACTGTGAATAATCAAACTGCCTGAACATTGACTGCACCCAAAGTGACTTATTTGGCATATGGGGACATTTTGTAACTCACAGCTGGAAGCAATGAGTTCATATATAACACTTTTGATAGCTTAATCTTAAAGTCTGGGCAGCTAACAGGAAACTGTCAGTAATTCAGGAATGAACCAAGTCCCATAAATGTCTCCTTATGTTGTCATCAGTTTCTGAATCCCTCTAGGATATGCATAGTGCTGCTTTAGTGAGTAGTTTAGTCGCCCTTATGCTTGAAAACTGTGTTCTTTTAAATATGATTGTAAGTACTCATGTTCTCCCTTAGGAAGTATCCATTTTAGTGTCCAAAGCAATGGACTTGATTAACTTGATCTGTTTTCTGGGGATATTTGGCACATTTAAATGGTACCATTCCAAGGGTGTACACAATATCTCACACTTAGTTCTGTTCCTCGACATAAGAATATCTTTACTGCAGTCAATTACAAAAGCTATATTTGAGCGACTGTGATTCTGCACGATCATCATCCTGTGGAGTTACATTTCCATTGGAGACCAAGCAAAAGGAGCTTTGTAATGTTCTTCTATTATAAAACCAGCACTAAGAAAATCCATTGGAGCCTTCAAAAAAGGTAAGCACAGCGAGAGTTACTGAATACAATTCCTTTATTTGTCTTCTCACAGCACGGTTTAATACAACGATACAAGTGGATGTTGGGTTAGAGAAGAATAAAACGAAATACAATTTCAGCAAGAGTAAAATGACGAAAGGGAGAGAGAACAGAGGGAGACAAAATACATACAAAATGTGAGAGAAAAAACACTTTGACAAGGCTAATACCGTTTTCCACCCAAACGTTTAACATGGGAACACCTGCAAACAATGTTGGAAGTTTGTTTAAACGGTAGCAAGCACTTACAGTGGTTCTTTTACTATATTTATTTTTCTATTTCAAACAAATCTGGTGGCTTGCATGAAGAATATTAATTGTAGGTTCTGCATGTTAATTCATTATAATAATTGTAAAATCCCTTGATGTTTCATGGCCCTTTTTTTTACTATCTGGCCATTTGTTTGGCCAAAGTGAAATATGTATAAGTCAGTTAAATTCATCAATTGGCTCTTGTAGACTTGACAGTGGCTAACAGTCAATATTGGTTGCGTTTGCTAGCCAGTTAGACTGCTCCAAAGCTGCTTCGGACACAAACAACAACACATTCTATTTATCACAGCATGTGTTTCCCTTTGACTATTTCATATCATATTAATTGATCCTGAAGATACTTTCATAATCTGATTTGTGTAAATACACACAACATTTGAATGCCAGAGCTCTCTACATCTAAAGAGCACATTGACTTCAAAGCTTATTACTCCTGAAATGTATAGGATGCCGAGGTCACGGCAAAGCGCCTCCACATGTACGCTACACCGCTGAGAGGCTATACTCATTTCCATTGAATGGAGAATGTGTATACAGTCTAACATTCATCTCAGTGAGTCAATACGGGCTGACTTTCTAGCTGAGTGCAGAACATTCATTTATATGGAAATGTGTCATTTAGATTGCTGTCCACCTGGCATCACTCTCTTGAATGCTAAACATCATTCTGTGATATCAGTATACCAGGGGTGCACATAACTTTTTTGCCCTGGTTCTCAAAGGAGCACCTGGAGATGTTGCTTGGTGCTCATCCTTAAAATGAAATAAACCGTAACTTTTGAGGAGGTCTTGACTTTATTTGCCAGACACACGGCACTGAACACACATAGGTGCACACAGAACACACATGCAGAGGTGAACACAGAACACACATGCAGAGGTGAACACTGAACACACAGAGGTGAACACAGAACACACATGCAGAGGTGAACACAAGACAACATTAGCACGAGCAGTAATCCTACAAGCTGTCATCACTACCCTCCTGACTGTTCTCCTCACTGTCTTCCTCTCTGTCTTCCTCTCTGTTCTCCTAACTGTCTTCCTCTCTGTCTTCCTCTGTCTTCCTCACTGTTCTCCTGACTGTTCTCCTCACTGTCTTCCTCACTGTTCTCCTGACTGTTCTCCTCACTGTCATGATGTAGGCCTACTTATTTCTCTCTGGTTGAGTCTGCGATTAGCTGCTTGCATCCACCAGTCAACAGCTGGTTTTGGGTCGAAAGTCTCTGTTGTCATCTTAGACAAGTGGATGTAATCAAATAAGTATGTGAACATAACCAATAACCTACCATAGCCAATAACAAATTAATGTAACTTATTTTATTTTTGTTGTTCATATCTTATTTTACCTTAACATTTATTTATTTATGCATTTTTTTTTATCTCTCCAGTTTTAAAGGATATCTTTGGTTACTGTCCTATAGTATACATTGGAATGATTTCAAACCTGTTTATCCCAATAATTATAAAGGAGTGCCTTGAAAATATGTGTTTACATAAATTGTGATCAAAACGTTTGAGACCCACTGAGATAACTTAGACTAAAGTGAATTATCTAAACACTCAGTCCTTTACCTCAGTCTGACTGGAGAGGACTCTCCCTCCACATTATTGTAGAAACATCTTCTTCTTATATCCGTTAGAGCAGCTAGCACGGCACCAGATTCTAATAACAACAGCGCTGGTACCGGTGCACCCTCCCACGCTCACTCGCATTTTGGCTGTGATCTGCGGGCGCCAGATAAGCCAACATCCCCCATTTTCATCACTTACAGCGCCCATCGTACAGGGCAAATTAAACGTGTAACCGGGGTGAAAAGGGTGTTACATTTACTTAATTATGAATGTTGTTACATCAAGGCCGAAAATTAGGATGAGCGCCAACGGTCAAAATGTTTTTTTCCCTCCCAGAGCTGCCAGCGCAGCGCCTCCCCAGATCTGGCGCCCTAGGCGAACATCTATAACGCCAGTGCTACAGGCCGGCCCTGAGTTCATATGCAACTCGCAAATATCTTTCTCTCTCTCCTCTCTTCTCTCTTCTCTCTTTTCTCTTCTCCCTTCTCTCTCTTATCTCTCCCTCTCTCTCTCAATGTTGGTACGCAAATGCGCCTTTTTTCAAATGACCCGGTGCTCTTTTTTTGGCGGAGGTGCGCATGCGCACCTGCGCACCAGTTATGTGCAGCCCTGAGTATATCAGTACTGTGGGCAGTGATTCTATATCTTTTGACCTCTCTTCTCACTGATATGACTCGTATTCAATGGGTTTGATCAGATTATCCCGTGTTTGAAGGATAACACGAAGCAGCAGAAATTGACAAAAGAACAGCAAACCCTAGGTACAGCAGTTACAGAAGGAGTTTCACGTCATTAAGCATGAAAACCAAAGGAAGTATCATAGGCTTCAATGACATTAGCCGCATGGATCCAACCCATTTGATGTGCATTGCTACGTGCCGTGGTTTGTTTGTGTGTCTCTCCCCCTGATTGTCTCCCTCCAGGTGCAGCCTCTCCCTCAGGTGCTCCCAATCCCGGCCTCCACAAAGGACCTGAGGAAGGCTGCAGTCTCCCTCTCCTTCTCCTCTGGGCTGCATGTGTGGTGTCTCTGTGTGAGGCCTGCTAGTTTAACCTGTGTGTTAGGAGATGAGCTCCAGTGTACTTTAGTCACTTTCTTTAATAGGAAAGTTGTGTTTTGTTTATCACTAGTTTACTTTGCAAATTGGCTGGTGAGCCCTCTTCACCTTTTGGTTAATGAAAGCATCACCTTGTGGCTTCAGAAATCACTTTCCTCCCTGTTTCCTCTCTCCCGGTTATTTGATATGTTGTTACTTCCCTTTGTGCCCAGAGTCCAGGAGGGAACGTAACATGCATTATTATTATATATGAACACAAGAGCTCAGGAACGTTTTGGTGGTCCAAGGTCACTGTGACTTGACAAATGTATGATTTTTGCCTTTAATCAATCATTCACATGCCAACAACATTGCAGACACTGACATTTTCACAAAATACATCTATTAGGACGACATTGTGTGATGACATTTGGACGTGAACCAAAACTTCCACTTATACCTTCGCCTGATAAGTGATGTTTCTCAGTTTTTAAACCTGTTGGAAGCGTGTAGGCTGGGCAGAGATCTCATTTATTTGGAAGCGAATACGAAATGTCTCTAAAATTGCGAGACTTGATTAGGATGAGATGATCCGTTGTTGGAATAATCAGAAGAGTTCCAGGTAACATTCCTGTTAACATTAGAACTAAAAGCTTGTGAATACTCTGAAGAAGAACGACTTCCAAACTTTGGAAATGGATCCATCCGAGGAGCATGTGAATGCATCGGGCTTGGGGTTCTCCAACTGCTATTCTAGTGATGTTATGGCATCATACACAAACACTATAACACATGTGCAGTGGCTCAGAGTTAGGGTTCATTCAGCCTCTTTGGAAAGACGCACACACATTCACAGAGCGATGACAGAACAGTGGGAAAGGAAAAGCACAAACATGAGTAGACTAGCTTGTGTGCTACTGCAAATAGAAGCATGCATACACGTCCTTGAACAAACACACATACACAGGATTAGCTGATGTCATACGCTCATTGATTTCACCACATCATCTGCATATTGGATGAAAGCGCACACACGACGATGTCAAATGTATCAAGCATGAAAGTGCTTTCCCGAGGCTGTAAAAGACAATAGGACGGCAGTGGGAAAGATAACAAGGAGGATTAGACGCTGTGTTTTACTGTAGATCATCTCATAAAGCCTATGTGGATTTATCTGAACGTATAGATCCCATCTTTATAGACGCTGTATGCACTGTATGCACACAGACAATGAAACAGAATGAGATCAGTCTTTCAAAGGGGATTTCATTATGTATCTAAGCAGTATTACAATCTCTGTAGGTGGTAGAAAGCAATTATAGTGAGTTATTGTGTGGCCCGTGTGTTTAATCACGGGTCGGGTTCCAGTGTTGGTGTGGATTTGTGAAACTAGACTTGTGATGTATATATATTACAGTCTTAAAGAAGCCAATCAGCACGATTTCAGACTCCCCACTTTGACAACAAGGGGCTCCAAATACCAGCATCTAGGATGCATGCTACAGGTAAGTAGCATAATGTGTGGAGAGATGCTATCATTTAATGTTCCGCCTATTAAAAAGCTTCTGAGTAAACAGATCAGTTATTTGCCAGTATATATTGATTTGAACATTATTATTATTATTAGAGCGTCTTTAAGTAAGCATTCGAGTGCACGACAGTATTCCCTTGCAATGGAGTATTGTCAGATCGTCGTGTTATTGCACCAGTGGCATAAAGTTAGACAAAAACACAACCAATAATCCCAGAATGCACCTGTGTGCAGGCGGATGCACATCAACTCACACAGGCAGATAGCAAGGCGATAACGTTGTAATTCCCCGAGTTTGTATTGCTTGTAAAAAAAGACAGCCGATTAAAGATGTTCATAATGCAGCACATCACCGGGACGAGTTACAGCTGAGAGGGGATACGGAGTGAATACACATCATTACAGGAGCACTGGATCATAGAAATGAAACAGCAATGTGTGCCGGAGAAAAAAGACTGTCCGTGCACACCAGAGACCAGGTTTCACACACACACACACACACACACACACACACACACACACACACACACACACACACACACACACACACACACACACACACACACACACACACACACACACACACAGGAAAACATTAAACACACAAACACGCAGAGAGATTGAGAGTGTTTGGAAGCTTGTATAATTCTCTCAGTGGGTGTCAATTAAATCTCTAAGCTCTGTCAACGACACACACACACACATACACACACACACACACACACACACACACACACACACACACACACACACACACACACACACACACACAAACTTGTTCTCTTTCAACAGCTAGTGCATCGTCAACACCGGCTGGCTTGGCAAGCAAGAGAGAGAGAAGAGGTGTCGGAAGGAGAGAAACAGAGAGAACTGGTAACGTGAGAGCATGAAAGCACTGCAGGTAAGGAAACACTGCGGTTAACACACACACACACACACACACAGGAAACACTGCGGTTAACACACACACACACACACAATGCTCCCGTTTCATGTTTTTCTGGGTTTAAATGCTGCACAGGCGAAATTTGACACTGACTTTCTGCAAGCATCCACACACAGAGGAAGCATTACGTCACCAAACGACAGGATTAAAGAATGTCTAATAACACACATGTCACCGTCCCAGTTGACCTTGTTGGCTATGTGAATGAAGCGGGAGAACACATGGCTCACTGTGGAGCGGGTTGGACGGGCGGCAGGCGGGTTGCGTAACGCAGCACAATGCAGGACGCTCACTGTGAGGGGAAAGGCAGACTGTGTGTTATGAAAGCAGAGACGTGCGGCAGAACGTTCACGGGTTCCCGGTCGTCCCATTAGACCCACTGTGACTCGGTTAGCGATGACTCCCGGCTGAACGCCCACATCGCTGGGAGGATTAACCCTTAGAGCCCCATCACGAAACGTCTGACTAATAAAGTGTAATTCGGTTTAGATATGTATGGATACAGAGCTTAACCCAGTTGAGCCCAGAGCCTGTTTTTCAGGCCTCACCCCTCGGTTCCACCGGGTCTGTCTGCGCCGCGGTTTTGGTCCGGCCTCCTCCGGCGTCATACCCTACCGGGCGCATTTCAGAAGCGGAGCGTCTTGCCTGCCGGCTCGCAGTTTCTGTTGATTTTTCACCCTAAACACGTATTATAACACTTTAAAATATATATCTGTGATTGTCTCTACTACTGTATGTCTGGATATGTATGTTATTTTTTGTTTCTTAAAACAAATGTTATCATTAAATGACAATGCAGCCCATAAACATCCATTTGTAAGACAAAATAAATGTAATGGATCGAATAAGAGGAGTTAACACACACACACACACACACACACACACACACACACACACACACACACACACACACACACATCAATGTTTCATTATACATGGGAGCATACAGAAACTCTTTCATAAGACTAAGAGCAAACACTACTTTTTAAACCACAAGCTAGATAAACACAAAAGGAGGAGACAATTCTGACATTTTAAAACATGTTTTTAAAAAAGCATTAGTCATAATAAGCTTGTAGACTTGCAGGACAAGTTTGATTGATTTGATGTACTGTAGTGATCGAGGTTTCTCAATCTGGACATGTTCATAGCATTTTTGGATCAGAAATTAAATCAAACGTCATTTATATGGCACGTATCGTACTCAAAGGTAACACAAACAAAAAAGTTAAAAAATAAACTAAATCAATACTAACTCGGGTAACAAAGTGAGCAACACAGCTTTGTGATTAACAAGAACACCAAAACAGGAATGAATGAAATCGGAATAATTATACATTAAAAAAAAGTGTGAATTAAGAATTAAAAAATAAATAAAACCACATTCAAATAAAATAAGAATACCAAAAAAACAAAAAAAAGCCTTCCTCAGTGAGTTTCTCAGATGAGAACCAGGAGGCAGCGTTTGGTGCTCACCCCCAGGGCCCCTGGCCAACTTGTGGCCCCCCGTAAAGTTATGCGGTGAGGCCCTCTGTGTCGCGAATGTCGACGGGGGGGGGGATGCTACTCTGTTGTAAATCAAACTGCAGGAGCTTGACCACAGAGCGTGAACGTTGAGATCAGCTGATTTCAGTTCTCCAGTGTGTGCGCGGGGCACAGAGTGTGCTCAGGGGAGTCTCCCTCCGCAGCCAGCTGGCCGAGTTTTGGCACAATTCCGTTGTTCACACCGACGTTAACAGCAGCCCTGTCTGTGCACACGGCGACCGACTGTCGTCCGGTGATCTGAGCGCCTTCTGGAAAAGCTTCACAAGTCCGTCGGTACGCAAAGGCGCTTAGGGACACAAGTGACGCATTTCAGATGTTTGCCGCGCATGCGCACCAGTTATGTGCACCCCTGGCCATAATAATAATGCCGTGGATCTTTTTTCTAACTTGAGGAATAATTAAAAGACCGGTTCCAGAAGACTCAGGCTTCTAGAGCAGTGGTTCTCAAATGGGGGTACGCGGACCCCTAGGGGTACGTTGGAGTACTGCAGGGGGTACGTGAGATTTATTTTATGTTAATGAAAAAAACGACATAAGTAATGCATTTAAACAAACTACTAATAGTAAATTAACTACATTCTTCTTTACAGAAACTCTGGATAATAAAATGGGAAAAATAAACGGGGTGCTCTCTTTTCCTCTCCCTCTCCTGACAGCCCGTCAGTCTCGTGCAGCTCGCTGAACCTGTAATAAGTGACCCGACAGTAAAGAATACATATATTTATAACTAGTTTAGCTAGTTGCAGAGTAGATAAACTAGCTAAGTGTGTTAGGTCTAACTCTTAGTGTATTTTGCTGGGCTCAACGATCCGTCACAGCGGCGGAGCTGTGATCATGCAGAGCTGCGTGTTGTCCGTCAACAGCAGCTGATCTTATCTCTCTCTCGCGTCCGGTTATACTTCACTCGCGTTTATGTCCAAATCCATCAGATCTAGCTAGTTCTAGTTAATGATATGACTGCCTGCTTATCAAAGGACACCTAAACAATAAGCGTTGCTTGGCAACGGCGTGTTGCCTGCGAAGTACATTATGCATATGTTTATATGAGGGGTCAAAATCCCATGCTCATAAAATGCTCATATATTTGTTTCTCTTCATTCCCCACGACCCCAATATAAATGAATATACACATTTTAGGAAAAGTAAGGAAGTTTGAGCAGTGTGGGTTTTATATGAACAGAGTTACACATATTTCAAAACGCAAAGTGTAATAACTGCAGTTGCTTCCCTGTCAGAATGACAAAGATCCTCAGTGAAGCTCAAGCCCATGTTACAACTTATTCAAAAGATCAGTTCAATGCAACTAATGTCGTCTCAGTGTTATTGCATGATGTTAAAATTGGTTTGCCATGAATTTAGTGATGGATTGTAAACATTTGAAATGTAGCATTTAAGTGTTTCTCAGTTACTGTTGTTGTTTTAATAAATCAGACACTGATGGTGCAGCGCTGTGCTGTACCTCTTTATATAGGCTTTTTTCCCTAATCAGGGGGTACCTGGCTAAATTTTCTTTTCAATTATTGAAAAAAGTTTAACAACCACTGCTCTAGAGGGTTCAGGTTCAAGTTTAACACATTTGATAAATAGGTAGGCCCAAGAATGTTAAGAGCTGTGAAAACCATCATTAGGGGTTCTAAGGAGATCTACAGGAGGAACACATATGAAAATTAATATTTTATGCAATATGTCATGGAACAGAGGAGGAGGGTTCTTTTTAAGGAACTTAACATATAAGAAGGCAATCAAGTTATGCTTCACTTGATTAAATAATGGTTATGGACATTTGAAGCTGTAAAATAAACTTATTTTGGTCCGATTACTTTGGATCAGTGAATCCTGCTTTGTGTTTAATACCACAGGCGTGTAATGTTCTTCCAATCCATACGGAGCAATACGTTTCATCAAAAACTGTTAGCTGTGGGTTAAATAAGTGGCTTTGCTGTTATTCCAGGCCAGCTTTGTTTGCCACATTTTCCTGAACAAATCAATATTGTCCACCTTGCCATTAGAAATGTGACATTCTGAATATGAAAACCAAACAATGATGGAATACACGGAGAGCACTAACGAATATTGAAAGTGCTGAAATCTTGAAGGCCGTGTCCTCGCCTGCCCTCGGAGGAATGACGACTGGCCTCTGACTTTCAACAAGACGCATGTCCACATTGATCTTCATCTTGACTTTCGTCCATCACAACTGGCACAGATCCAGATTCCAACTCTGGGGTTGATCCATGTTGACATCATATAACGAAGGGGGTAAAACAGTTAGTGTCTTCCATCATTATGCTGTTTGATACAACACATCTTGGAATTAGATATTTAAAGGCCTTTTGTTTTCTGCATTTCACCAATAAAATGTTTTAATTTGCAGCAATCCAAAATATGTTGGATTTCCCACATCAGCGCTGTTTTAATGACTGAAATGCATCTCGTCCTCATAGTGTTTCTTTCTTGTGTGGCCAACCATCACAGCAGGCGCTAATTCAGTCTACACTCTGAGAATGACATTAACACATAGAAGCAGATGATGAATGTTTCACAGCAAAGGGATATCCAACACTGACTCATTTATTGTACATGTTAAGATATGTCAAATCAATTGGTGCCTGGGTATTGGTTGACATGGCAATAGGACTATGCTGAACATTTCAAATGTTCTGAGTCTTATATGTTAATTTCAATGATGAATATCTTCTGGAGACGTGCAGTAGTTGGTTTGAATATTGGCTACATATTCACAGATATAAGCATCTTGTGGAAATGGGCATTCATTTCTAAGAAAGCTAAAAGTAATCCTCTAAAGCAGTGGTTTCCAACCTGGGGGGCGCCAAAGATCGCAGGGGGGGGGGGGGCGCCAGGCCTCAGATGATTTGAGGCCAAATATCATATTTAGACAATTTTTTTTTTTTTTTACATATAATTGTAACTCAATACATGATTGTCACTAAAAGCCTTGTCTCTTCATTACAATACAATATAAAAAATGTATTAATTCATTTGAATAAAAATTCAAGTTAGTATTAAAGGCATAAAAAGACAGAAATGTATAATTCTTTCTATAGAAATGTTTCTTTTGCCCGTAAAGTGTCCAAACCAGGCTTGTCTGGATAAGCGCATGTTTAAAACAGTCATTGTCCATGCCGGTTTCAGTTGGATTATTTGTCACAGTTGCTCCGATAAGATCGGTCTCCTCCATTTTGTAGATTATTTACGACTTTTGAATCCACATAAACACATCGGCAAAATCCGGCTTAGTTTGAGCATGTGTTTTAAAACAGTTTAATCCCTTTGTGAATTGTTTCCACTTCCGCCGTCCTTTCATTTCTTCATACAGCGGGAATCCAAATGAATGAATCCTGAGTCCAATAACCATCAAAGTCACTCCAATAGTGCTCCTTAATTACGCTTTCATCCTCCTTTAACAACATACTTCACATTCATCCAGTTTGTGACAGTAGTTGTGTGTGTGGGGGGGGGGCGGCCCTTCCAACATGAGTCATTTGGGTGGGCTCTTGGGAAAAAAGGTTGGGAACCATTGCTCTAAAGGATGTAGCATATAAAGCAAACCTCATTAATGAACATGTGGTTAAAATAAAGAACATAGTGCTAAAAGAGTATTTTGCAGCATTATGGTCAGTGTTTGCTAACTTCTAAAAAAGAATTGAACAAACCCTTTGAGGTCTTTCCTGTTCTGAAAATGCCTCTTGGTGTCTACCTCTTCAACAAACCCTAAATGTGTTCGTTGTCCACACTTTATTTTCCTTTACAGAGAATTGGAGGGGTCACTTTCTGAGGAAACACTTTCTGAGGAAACACTTTCTGAGGAACAAAGCTTGGGAAAACACTCTTTTTTTTAAATCTAAAAAGTCCAAGGGAAATCTTAATGGTGATTTAATGCAAGTCATCAACCTAAAGCTGCCTTCACATGACCAGCAAAGAGTCCCTGCGCTGGCTGATGCTACTGACTTTTGGACTGACAACCAATCAGATGATAGCTGTATGAAGCAGCACAGGCAAGCAGGGGAGGTTACCATAGCAACTTCACTACAGCAGCTGAAGGCTCTGCGTAGAGAGCGAAGAGAACAACTCTTATCAGCTGAAGGCAGCTTTGGATAAAATGATGGTTCAACAATGATTTTCAAGACTCATCCGTCCAATCATAAGGCTTTTTTAGAGTAACTGAGTACATTAGGTGCTTTAGACTTTAAATGAGTATATATTTCAGTTAGTGCTGCTTTGCTTGGATATTTCCATTCCACCTTTACGACCCTACATCTTCTTGAAAGCCAAATGCGTTACTTCTTACGGTACAAAGAAGTATTAACTTAACTGCAAGTCAAGGGTTCTCTGTTAGGTGCAGGTACAATAGGGTTATCTTTGTTTCATTGATGAAATCGGATCAAATCATGAGGGTGTGGCCTCTAAGTACAGAACATTAGCCAAAAAATGCATTTGAGCTTTTATCCTAAAGCAGCTTTGATGCATCTCATGCTAACAGGAGCAGCTTTGCCCAAGGACACTTCAACATGTTGGTAATCAAACCAACTCTGATTGGTAGACGCCCATTCAACCCCTGAGCTACAGCCACCTTATGATGGGCACCTTTCATATTAGATATTTATATATATAAAACATTGATTTACACACAGCATGTCAATTCAACCTTTTGGAAGGCTCCACTCAGTGCTGTACTAAAACCTGCGTAATGACACATCGTGTGGTATATAATCACAAAAACTAAAGACCATCATTTCTCTCCCGACGTTTTTGTGTCACAATATACAAAAAGCTTTTGGAAATGCAATCGGTAGCTTTTTGACAAATGAAACCCCAACAATCCCCTCGCTAATGCCAAATCCAAATAAACACTGTAAGCGCTAAATCTGTGGTGTCAGGAGTCTTTGAGCTGCCTTCAGCAGAGTCCCCATTAATACCAAAGCTGGCCCGCTACATGTCCTTGAGGGGCCAATTCATTAGTTAGCTGGAAAGCCCAATCAATCACAATGCATCAGGGAAGAGTGCGGATCATAATTCAGCTCAGGTACAGCAAAGAGAAGAAGACAGCGAGATGAGACCGAGGATGGATGGAGAGAAAGGCAAACAAGACGTGTTGGCGGGCAGGAGAAAGGAAGAGGGATGATTGCCGTGGTAACCGCGGACAGTTTAAGGCGCTATCCGATGACTTGCTTGGGTATTGCAGTGATTGGAGGTCACGTCAATCAAAAAGCCTGCAGTGTTTTACTTGGAGACTTTCTAGAAACAGTGAATATACCTGCTTGGCAAAATATGGTAAATGTGAGGTAAGTAGCCAACGTTTTAAATAGGTGATCGGTTGCTATGGGGACATCATGGTGATATTTGACCGTTATCAAAAGGTTTGGACCACAAACACAGTCAATAAGGTAACAAGGGTCAAACTAAATGGGTCATCATGGGGAAACACGAATAAAGACTAAGCTTTTTTTAGGAAAAGTGGAGTTATATTAATGGTAAAAAGAAATCTGCGAACAAGGTATGGTAACATTGAGATATCGTACAGTAGGTTGATGTGAAGGCCGCTTTAAGCATTCAGTAAAATCACATGAAAATGCTTCAAAGTCAAAACTATGAATTAACATAACGATTTTCTGACATTCCATTTTTTTCTAGATACCATGTTGAAAATGATACATGTATGCCATCACTTGTTACTTGGAAACACTAATTTAATAACAATGAACTTTTAAACATTACAATAAAGAATCTGTTCCCTTTTAGAACTCATTTCTAGTTGTCTGGTTCCCTCAAACGGCATGTCTGTGACTGCAGATTCCTCTCATTGATGCTTTTAGATGGCAAATCAGTTGCTCTAATGTGGCACCAATAAACCGTATAAACTCGTAAGAAAATAGAAAACTATAAGAAAATCGATAAAGAAGGGGATCGAGGAATCGCTAATGGAGTCGCTATTTTTCAATGAAACGTTTATTCGCTGAATTATCAAGGGTCCTGTTTCATGGTACAATTTGAGCTATCGATTAGCGAGGGGAAGTGTTCCCCTGAGAGTCCAACAGACGACCTCCAGGGGCCGTCCCAGAGGTCCAGGAGTGCCTCCTCCACTTGTCTGCGAGTGCTACCCGGCCTGCATCGATCTCTCGTAGATCGATGCAATAAAATAGAAACAGGTGTAGCTTTGCAGCCGGAGGGAGCAGCACATTCATCACGGTCCACGCCTCGGATAGGTTTCACAAGCAGCTCCCGAGCCAACGCCGATTGGTTTAACAAAGATTTTCAAGGCTCACCTGTCCAATTATAAGGCTTTTAATGACTTTCAAGGCTTTTGGCACGGTGATGATTCAGAAAGACTGTGATTCAGAGCTTCTGCAGTGCTTTACTAAAGGGCATCTGTCAGTTAATGGCTTGAAGACTTCCACAGAGTGAGATCTAACACCGTTATTCGAATACCTCTTCCTGAAAGCCATATGCGCTGGTTCTTACGGTACGGAAAAAGTATTTATAGAAGGCTTAACTATAAACTAAACAACCCAGATGTTTTCTATTGACTTGCACAAAGCTAAACAAACTTTCAAAATCTTAGGAACTAAAAGGATGTCAAATACGAACATTTCAAGAAAATATATATAAGAAGCCAAGTCTAATTCTGAGTAACTTGCTAAATCCAGAATCAGAAAGGTTTATTGGCAAGTAAGTGACACATACGAGGAATGTGTCTTTGGGTCGTTCTGGTTTTGAGACATTTATATCAATCAGCACTGTGGTTTTGGAATTACTCCTGGTCATACTAAATGTTGTCTTTGGCCGAAATTAAGATTAGCAGTAAAACCAACTTAAAAGTAAAACTTATAAACACAAAGGAAACTTTACCTATTCTCTAAAGCAGGGGTTCCCAACCTTTTTTCCCAAGAGCCCCCCCAAATGACTCCTGTTGGAAGTTGCGCCCCCCCCCCCCCCCACACACACATACACAAGGGGGGGGGGGGGGGGGGCAACAGCGGTAATTAATGCTTAAAAGTCTCAAAATGCTACAACTACTGTCACAAACTGGATGAATGTGAAGTATTTTGTTAAAGGACGATGAAAGCGTAATTAAGGAGCACTATTGGGAGTGACTTTGATGGTTATTGGACTCAGGATTAATTCATTTGGATTCCCGCTGTATGAAGAAATGAAAGGACGGCGCAAGTGGAAACAATTCACAAGGGATTAAACTGTTTAAAACACATGCTCAAAGTAAGCCGGATTTTGCCGATGTGTTTATGTGGATTAAAAAGTCGTAAATAATCTACTAAATGGAGGAGACCGATCTGATCGGAGCAACTGTGACAAATAATCCAACTGAAACTGGCATGGACAATGACTATGTTTTAAACATGCGCTTATCCAGAAAAGCCTGGTTTGGACACTTTACGGGCAGAAGAAACATTTCTATAGAAAGAATTATACATTTCTGTCTTTTTATGCCTATAATACTAACTTGAATTGTTATTCAAATTAATGAATCAATTATTTGTTATATTTTATTGTAATGTATAGACAAGGCTTTTAGTGACAATCATGTATTGCCTTACAATTATATGTAAAAAAAAAAAAAAAAGTCTAAATATGATATTTGGCCTCAAATCATCTGAGGCCTGGCGCCCCCCCTGCGATCTATGGTGCCCCCCCAAGGGGGGCGCGCCCCCCAGGTTGGGAACCACTGCTCTAAAGCACATGTGAAAGTGTATTCATTCACTGTGATATTATGACATCATCATCTTTGTGCTTTTGTTCATGTTGGCATGAAGGAGGAACCAAACAAGATATGAGACATGAGAGGAAATAGAGCTTAAGAGAAGACCGTAACATTTGGAAGCAGGACTTTTTCCTAATTTCATGCTACAGAATATGCAGTTGTTGACCATTTTACTCTAAATATGTAATAAATAAATATATCATACACATGTACTAACCAATAAATGTGAGCTTGGTCTATCTGCAGTTTGCAGAATCCTTACAAACACACATATCACACCTGTCAAAAACACATGCATACACTCAAAGGCGTTTCAATGAGTTGAGCTGCTTCGTCTTTTAGTGCGGAAGTCAAGTTAGGTGGAACTGAAGTGGGATTACATGGTGGACCTTTTTCACAGCGGATATCTGGCTTGAAAAAAAACAACTATGTTGGTTAAATGGTGAGCTGGTGTTAGGATGGTGCGTGCTGGCTCCATGTCCCGCTCACTGGGAGACTTGATGGGGCGACCATCCAGAAAGGAGAGTGCAATGTCAATTAGGATGCACACGCCCCCACCGTCTGGACAGGATAACCAGGCAACAAAGGTGAACCCTGTGTAGGTGGACTGTGGGTGTGCAGAGGCTCTGAGGTCAAAGTTGACAGGCTTCAGGGAGTCGGATTGAACATTTCCACATAGCTAGGAGTGGGAGTCGGTGCTTATGCTGTTTTAAATGTGGCAACATTAACATGTGACCTTAATGTTTTAACTTGTTATCACTAACAGGCATTTTTACTATCCTCACACATTAGACATTCAAAGTTGACTTTCTCCTGTACGGAAGAGGATTAGGGCCACATACGTTTTTTTTTGTGAGGATTTTTTTTTTTAATTCTGACTTTAATCTCAGAATTCTGACTTTTTCCTCAGAACAAAAAAAATATTTTTTTTGGGAGAAAAAAAGTCAGAATTCTGACTTTAATCTCAGAAACATAGTGTGTAAAACAGTGCTGATACAAAAGAAACACCTGTCTCTACTTCAAAATGGGTTTATTGAATAGTGACTTTAATGCTCTCAATTATTCCTGTGAGAGTGTCACTTGGTATTTGGATATCTCATTTGGGTCAGGAACTCATGATCCTTTTGAGACCAAGCTGAAGCAAGAAGAAAAAAAGGATTGAATGGACAGCATTTGAATGGGAAATGAAATGAATGGTGTGCACATGGAGGCCAACTACGCTCTGGAGGGCTAGCGGAACTCAACAGGAGTGAGGTTTTTAATATGGGGCTGCATTCAATTGGGCCAGAAAGAAGAAATGGAAAACCGAATATTACCCACTGTGCGGCCATCTTTGCAAAGTGTTGTTCCCATGTTGACATTTCTCACAGTAATGTTTACGCTTTATGGCCTACGACCAGGGTTGGGAGGGTTACTTTGTAAATGTAATCAGTTACTGATTACTGATTACATGGCTCTGAAAGTAATCCGAATACAGTTACAGTTACGTGTCTTAAAAACGTAATCAGATTACTTTTAGATTACTTTTGGATTACTTTCTTTTTCCATCACAGATGGTATGTTTTGCTGTACAGGAGACACAAAAAGCAAAAGGAAACTGAACGTGTTTTTTTTTTTTTATATATTTTTTTTATTTGCACAAAAAAAAAATGGACAGTTACAGACCATCTTACATTTTTTTAAATAATACAAAGCAAATAATGTAAATCACGCATACAGACAAACGAACATGAAAAGACGGAGACACACAAAAAAAAAAAAAAAAAAATGGTGTTTAGCAGAGAACCAGGGGGTTACATTACAAATAGAGTTTTTAGTTGAAGTCTGATCTATACGGGTTGACAAACTCGATCCATCCCTTCCAACACTTGTCAAATGGGTCTGTCTTGAGTCTTAGAACAAATGTTAATTTTTCCATAACAAAAATGTCATGCATCACATTAAACCAGTCTGCTAGAGTAGGTGGTACTTGGCTTAACCATTTTTTCGTTATGGCTTTCTTACTGGCAACTAGCATTATTTTAAACATGTACATTGTTGAGAAGCCAAGAAGCTGCATCTTACCCAGGTACAGTACTTGAAAGCAGAGATCAATCTCAATTTGTAAAGCTCTTTCCATCTCTTATTGATTCCCAATAGTGAACCATCCCAGGGCATTCCCAAAACACATGATGGTGATTGGCCCTCACAGATCCACAGCCTCTCCAGCACACCATCTGCCCCTTCCTTGACTGCACTGGTGTTATAAAGTATCTGACCATATTTTTCCAGTTATGAACGTGTTTTACTGTTTTAATGGCGTATCAAGAGCACAACTGAAACATCACATCTGAAACGATGCAACAACATAATACACTTTTTGGGGATGCAGCTTGGGATGTGAGGAGTGAGGGACACGGCTTAGAACGGGCGTGTCGCCTTCATGTCCTGCCAGTGTTGGCAGGACATGAATTAAAATGTCAAACTCGGACTTCATTTTAAGGACATGTCGGCCAGGGGTGTAGAGCTATATTTGTTTAAGCACCGGATTGGCAAAACAGGAGAGTGTGTGCACCAGTCTGCCTTGATCTATGAATTCATGTCCGTGACTCTCACAGTATCTGCTGCCCACAGCTGTTTTATAGAAGGAACACCTCCTTCACTTCATGAAATCTTTGCAGCACCAGGAGGCAGCCTCTGAGAAGACGAGCGCGCAGTGCCTTTCACGCACCGCCTTCGCTGTGTTTACCTTCAGAATCATAAGGCTAAAGAGCGACCGCAGGCTGATGTGTTTTAACCACACACACCTCTACACACACACGACTTAAACGCAGACTTTTGTTCCTCCATGTTTAGTTGTTATTGTTTCACTGAGCGGATCCGCCCCTTTTTTTTCAAACGCTCCCTTTTTTGGTCCATCTATGCGGA